>NC_036854.1:1617058-1654913 GCF_002910315.2 Salvelinus sp. IW2-2015
GGGTTGTGCAGTCTACCTTAGTGGTATTCAGCTGTGTGTGGTGCAGCCTACTTAGTGGTATTCAGCTTGTGGTGGTGCAGCCTACCTTAGTGGTATTCAGCTGTGTGCAGCCTACCTTAGTGTATTCAGCTGTGGTGCAGTCTACCTTAGTGGTATTCAGCGTGGTGCAGCCTACCTTAGTGGTATTCAGCTGTGTGCAGCACCTTATGATTCAGCTGGCTGTGGTGCAGGCTACCTTAGTGGTATTCAGCTGTGGTGCAGCCTACCTTAGTGGTATTCAGCTTGTGGTGCAGTCTACCTTAGTGGTATTCAGCTGTTGTGGTGCAGTCTACCTTAGTGGTATTCACGTGTGGTGCAGCCTACCTTAGTGGTATTCAGCTGTGTGGGGTCAGTCTACCTTAGTGTATTCAGCTGTGGTGCAGTCTACCTTAGTGGTATTCAGCTGTGGTGCAGCCTACCTTAGTGGTATTCAGCTGTGTGTGGTGCAGCCTACCTTGTGGTATTCAGCTGTGGGTGGTGCAGCCTACCTTAGTGTATTCACTGTGCTGTGGTGCAGCCTACCTTAGTGGTATTCATGCTGTGGTGCAGCCTACCTTAGTGGTTTCACTTGCTGTGCAGCCTACCTTAGTGGTATTCAGCTGTGGTGCAGCCTACCTTAGTGTATTCAGCTGTGGTGCAGTCTACCTTAGTGGTATTCAGCTGTGTGGTGCAGCTACCTTAGTGGTATTCACTGTGTGTGGTGCAGTCTACCTTAGTGGTATTCAGCTGTGGTGGTGCAGCCTACCTTAGTGGTATTCAGCATGCTGTGGTGCAGCCTACCTTAGTGGTATTCAGCTGTGTGGTGCAGCTACCTTAGTGGTATTCAGCTGTGTGTGCAGCCTCCTTAGTGGTATTCAGCGTGTTGTGCAGCCTACCTTAGTGGTATTCAGCTGTGTGTGTGCAGCCTACCTTATGGTATTAGCTGTGGTGTGGGCAACCTACCTTAGTGGTATTCAGCTGTGGTGTGGTGCAGCCTACCTTAGTGGTATTCAGCTGTGGTGTGGTGCAGCCTACCTTAGTGGTATTCAGCTGTGGTTGGTGCAGCCCTCTAGTGGTATTCAGCTGTGGTGTGGTGCAGCCTACCTTAGTGGTATTCAGCTGTGTGTGGTGCAGCCTACCTTAGTGGTATTCAGCTGTGGGTGGGTCAGTCTACCTTAGTGTATTCAGCTGTGGTGGTGCAGCCTACCTTAGTGGTATTCAGCTTGGTGTGGTGCAGCCTACCTTAGTGGTATTCAGCGGTGGTGTGGTGCAGTCTACCTTAGTGGTATTCAGCTGTGTGGGCCAGCCTACCTTAGTGGTATTAGCTGTGGCTGTGGTGCAGCCTACCTTAGTGGATTCAGCTGTGCTGTTGTGCAGCCTACCTTAGTGGTATTCAGCTGTTGCTGTGGCATGCCAGCCTACCTTGAGTGGTTCAGCTTGCTGTGGTGCAGCTCCAGACATGTAGAGCTGCCATTAGATGGCCTGTGCTCCAACAGCTCCATTTTGATTGGCCCAAGCAGTGGGCGTCAGGGGACAGGTACATGCGCAGTAGAACAGGTACACCATGTATCATAATACCACTGGGTTAACAGACAGGACACCTGTCACTAATACCACTGGGTTAACAGACAGGTACACCTGTATCACAACACCACTGGTTAACAGACAGGTACACCTGTATTATAAACACCACTGGGTTAACAACAGGTACACCTGATCACAACACCACTGGGTTAACAGACAGTACACCTGTATCACAACACCACTGGTTAACAGACAACACCTGTTCAAACACCACTGGGTTAAAAGACAGTACACCTGTATCACAACACCACTGGGTTAACAGACAGTACACCTGTATCACAACACCACTGGGTTAACAGACAGGTACACCTGTATCACAACACCACTGGTTAACAGACAGGTACACCTGTATCACAACACCACTGGGTTAACAGACAGGTACAACCTGTATCACAAACACCACTGGGTTAACAGACAGGTACACCTGTATCACAACACACATGGTTAACAGACAGGTACACCGTATCACACACCACTGGGTTAACAGACAGGTACACCTGTATCACAACACCACTGGGTTAACAGACAGTACACCTGTATCACAACACCACTGGGTTAACAGACAGGTACACCTGTATCACAACACCACTGGGTTACAGACAGGTACACCTGTATCATAACACCACTGGTAACAGACAGGTACACCTGTATCACAACACCACTGGGTTAACAGACAGGTACACCTGTATTCACAAACCCACTGGGTTAAAGACAGGTACACCTGTATCACCACACCACTGGGTTAACAGACAGTACACCTGTATCACAACACCACTGGTTAACAGACAGGTACACCTGTATCACAAACACACTGGGTTAACAGACAGGTACACCTGTATCAACACCACTGGGTTAACAGACAGGTACACCTGTATCACAACACCACTGGGTTAACGACAGGTACACCTGTATCACAACACCACTGGGTTAACAGACAGTACACCTGTATCACAACACCACCTGGGTTACCAGACAGTTACACCTGTATCACAACACCACTGGGTTAACAAGCAGGTAATGTTGTATGCGTCGGTCATAAGGGTTACTCACATCTTGGTTTCTGTCCGTCTCTTTGTCATAAGCCTATGACAGTACCTGAGGGCGAGCAACACAAAATCAGCATGGAGGTGATGATACATAAAACACGTGACAATTCACAACGAGTGTTTTGATGAGCATGTTGTTGTTAGCGGCTGTTGGATGCTTTAGTGGGAGACTTTCTGCAGCCCTACTCACTCTTCAGTAAAGGTTGTAAATTCCTGTAACTTTCCCAAAATTGACCGATCTTCCAGAAATCCTGATTGTAAGATTCCAGAATCAGGAGGAATCTGGAATTCCTCTAAAACAGATTTCTGAAAAAGGATTTTGGGAAAGTTGCAGACTGAAGTGAGGAGAACTGAGCTAAGGCAGAAACGAACATCAGATGAAAACAGTTCTGGTGAGCCGTCACATTATTGTAGAAAACGACCATCAGTTCTGGTGAGCCGTCACATTATGTAGAAACGACCTCAGTTCTGGTGAGCTGTCACATTATGTAGAAACGACCATCAGTTCTGCGTGAGCGTCACATTATGTAGAAACGACATCAGGTTCTGGTGAGCTGTCACATTATGTAGAACGACCATCAGGTTCTGGTGAGCTGTCACATATGTAAGAAACGACCATCAGGTTCGGTGAGCTTCACATATGTAGAAACGACCATCAGGTCTGGTGAGCCGTCACATTATGTAGAAACGACCATCAGTTCTGGTGAGCTGTCACATTATGTAGAACGACCATCAGGTTCTGGTGAGCCGTCACATTATGTAGAAACGACCCATCAGTTCTGGTGAGCTGTCACATTATGTAGAAACGACCATCAGGTTCTGGTGAGCTGTCACATTATGTAGAAACGACCATCAGGTTCTGGTGAGCTGTCACATTATGTAGAAAGACCATCAGTTCTGGTGAGCTGTCACATTATGTGAGAAACGACCATCAGGTTCTGCGTGAGCCGTCACAATGTAGAAACGACCATCAGGTTCTGGTGGAGCCGCACATTATGTAGAAACGACCATCAGGTTCTGGTGAGCTGTCACATTATGTAGAAACGACCATCAGGAATGTAACAGGTCTGGTGAGCTGTCACATTATGTAGAAACGACCATCAGGTTCTGGTGAGGCTGTCACATTATGTAGAAACGACCATCAGGTTCTGGTGAGCTCGTCACATTATGTAGAAACGACCATCAGGTTCTGGTGAGCTGTCACATTATGTAGAAACGACCCATCAGGTTCTGGTGAGCTGTCACATTATGTAGAAACGACCATCAGGTTCTGGTGAGCTGTCACATTATGTTAGAAACGACCATCAGGTTCGTGAGCTGTCACATTATGTAGAAACGACCATCAGGTTCTGGTGAGCTGTCACATTATGTAGAAACGACATCAGTTCTGTGAGCTGTCACATTATGTAAGACGACCATCAGGTTCTGGTGAGCTGTCACAATATGTAGAAACGACCATCAGGTTCTGGTGAGCGTTCACATTATGTAGAAACGACCATCAGTTTCTGGTGAGCTGTCACATTATGTAGAAACGACCATCAGGTTCTGGTGAGCTGTCACATTATGTAGAAACGACCATCAGGTTCTGGTGAGCTGTCACATTGTGCGTCATACTGTTGGCTGTGATCGGATGAACATTGAGGAAACACCCCCAAAAATGTTATTCCATTCATTCTTATAGGCTGTTTTAAAGCGACTCTCATCTCCGTTTTCCCCCACATGAGGAACTCTAATAGCAAAACAAAACAGTCCCTGGTTCTCTCTCCCTACGAGTCCTTCCTTTATTCCTCCCATCTCCTCCTCGGTCCAACTGGATGAGAAGATCTCAGGTCTCCAAAGCGGTTTTTTAGAAGGATGCGAGGAGAGATGATGAGAGATGAACAGAGATGAAAGGGTCTCCGTGTATTTAGCCTCTGCCATGGAAGGTGAGGTACGGTGGCTGGCAGGGGCATTATGCCGGACTTTATTCTGTTGACAGTCCTAAGAAGTGTTGTAAGACTCCAAATCAAGTTGTAGAAACATCTCAAGGATGATCAATGGGAACAGGATGCACCTGAGCTCAATTCCGAGTCTCATAGCAAAGGGTCTGAACACTTACGCTTCTTTTTATTTTTAATAAATTTGCAAAAATTGAAGCCCAATCAGGAGATAGATATTCCTCATCAACCTGGATGAAGCCTCTGTCCTGCCCAATCAGGAGATGTATAGTGTTAAATCTCCTCCCCTTTCCTCAGCCCCCACCAAGTCCGGTGAAAAAATGGCTCCTTTCCCTGTCGGCACAAGCCTCTCAGTAGACTTCAGAGGGGAATAACGGCTAACCAACAGTGTGTGAGTCTGTGTGTCTAGGCAGGACTACTCACTCCTCTGCCGTGTGTGTGTGTGTGTGTGTGTGTGTGTGTGTGTATAGTACTACTCACTCCTCTGCCGTGTGTGTGTCCTTCAGGACGTGTACGTAGATGAAGAGGGCCTGTTCATGTTTCCCCATCCGACCCAGCAGCAGGGCCCGCTCCTCCAGAAGACCTGACACAGACAAATGGCATGGCTAGATTGAAGACACCCAGGGTGGGGAAGCGTCATGGGACCAGCGTCGTTGCCAACTAGCATAGCTGGTCCCATTGCTTAAATGAGGAAGAATTATAAGCAAAGGGTTATGGGATATTAGAACTAGAGGTCGACCGATAATGATTTTTCAACGCCGATACCGATTATTGGAGGACCAAAAAAAGCCGATACCGATTAAATCGGCCGATTAATTTATATATATATATTTGTAATAATGACAATTACAACAATACTCAATTAACATTTTATTTGAACTAATACATAAATAAAATCTATTTAGTCTCAAATAAATAATGAAACATGCTCAATTTGGTTTAAATAATGCAAAAACAGTGTTGGAAATGAAAGTAAAAGTGCAATATGTGCCATGTAAAAAAGCTAACGTTTAAGTTCCTTGCTCAGAACATGAGAACATATGAAAGCTGGTGGTTCAATATTCCCAGTTAAGAAGTTTTAGGTTGTAGTTATTTTAGGAATTATAGGACTATTTCTCTCTCTACCATTTGTATTTCATGTACCTTTGACTATTGGATGTTCACTTTAGTATTACCAGCCTAATCTCAGGAGTTGATAGGCTTGAAGTCATAAACAGCCTAATCCCAGGAGTTGATAGGCTTGAAGTCATAAACAGCCTAATCCCAGGAGTTGATAGGCTTGAAGTCATAAACAGCCTAATCCCTTAACTCAGGAGTTGATAGGCCTTAAGTTCATAAACAGCCTAATCCCAGGAGTTGATAGGCTTGAAGTCATAAACAGCCTTAATCCCAGGAGTTGATAGGCTTGAAGTCATAAACACACTAATCCAGAGTTGGATAGGCTTTGAAGAGCCTAATCCCAGGAGTTGATAGGCTTGAAGTCATAAACAGCCTAATCCCAGGAGTTGATAGGCTTGAAGTCATAAACAGCCTAATCTCAGGAGTTGATAGGCTTGAAGTCATAAACAGCCTAATCCCAGGAGTTGATAGGCTTGAAGTCATAAACAGCACTGTGCCTCAAGCATTGCTAAAAGCTGCTGGCGAACACAGTAAAGTTTGAATGAACGTTTACGAGCCTGCTGCTGCCTACCACCGCTCAGTCAGACTGCTCTATCAAATCATAGACTTTATTAATAAACACACAGAAATATGAGCCTTTGGTCATTAATATGGTCAAATCCGGAAACTATCATTTATTCTGGCAGTGAAATACGGAACCGTTCCGTATTTTATCTAACGGGTGGCATCCATAAGTCTAAATATTGCTGTTACATTGCACAACCTTCAATGTTATGTCATAATTACGTAATATTCTGGCAATTAGTTCGCAACGAGCCAGGCGGCCCAAACTGTTGCATATACCTTGACTCTGCGTGCAATGAACGCAAGAGAAGTGACACAATTTCCCTAGTTTAATATTGCCTGCTAACATGAATGTCTTTCAACTAAATATGCAGGTTTAAAAATATATACTTCTGTGTATTGATTTTAAGAAAGGCATTGATGTTTATGGTTAGGTACATTTGTGCAACGAATGTGTTTTTTTTGTGAATGCGCTTTTGTTAAATCATCACCCGCTTGGCGAAGTAGGCTGTGATTCGATGATAAATTAACAGGCACCGCATTGATTATATGCAACGCAGGACAAACAAGTTAACCCAGTAATATCATCAACCATGTGTAGTTAACTAGTAATTATGTGAAGATTGATAGTTTTTTGGCTTACCTTGGCTACTTGCAGCACTCGAGTAACAGGTTGTCAGCCTGCCACGCAGTTTCCTCGTGGAGTGCAATGTAATCGGCCATAATCGGCATCCAAAAATGCAGATTACCGATTGTTATGAAATCGTCTCTAATTAAAATCGGTCGACCTCTAGTTAGAACCCTCGTCATCTTCAACCTAGGGGCACGGTGAGCACACGGCCAGGGATGCTAGCATACAGACATTAGCCTTTGGAGTTGACAAGACAACACAAACAGATCTGGGACCAGGCTAGGTAATGACCATAGGAGTTGGCAAGACAACACAAACAGATCTGGGACCAGGCTAGGTCTGACCATAGGGAGTTTGGGCAAGACAGCACAACACCAGATCTGGGACCAAGGCTAAGGTAATCAACATAGGAGTTGGCAAGACAACACAAACAGATCTGGGACCAGGCTAGGTAATGACCATAGGAGTTGGCAAGACAACACAAACAGATCTGGGACCAGGCTAGACACAGATGACATACATTTTACATGATGAGTTATTTGGCAAACACTCCTGAGCGACTTTCAACTGAAGAAGTCCAAAAGGGCCGTATGCAGAGCAGTCAGAGAGGACAAGACCAACAGTCTCCACCATGACCACTGGGGAATGGATGGCCAGGGACCATATCACCATACATGCCGATTCCATATGTATAGCGCTTCTCGCGACTCCATGTGCATTACGACTCCATGTGCATTGCGACTCCATGTGCATTGCGACTCCATGTGCATTGCGACTCCATGTGCATTGCGACTCCATGTGCATTGCGACTCCATGTGCATTGCGATCCTCATGTATCTATACGTATTGCGATCCTTTGGTAGTAGGTGCCAGGAACCGGTTTGTGTCAAGAACTGCAACACTGCTGGGTTTTTCATGTTCAACAGTCTCCCGTGTGCATCAAGACTTGTTCACCACCCAAAGGACATCCAGCCAACTTGGTAACTGTGGGAAGCATTGGAGTCAACATGGGCCAGCATCCCTGTGGAACGATTTCGACACCTTGTAGAGTCCATGTCCTGATGAATTGAGGCTGTTCTGAGGGCATTAGGAGGGGGTGCAACTCAATATTAGGAAGGTGTTCATAATGCTTTGTACACTCAGTGTTTGTCTGCTGCAGAGAGACAAGAGTCATGGAAATAAGTGCTGAAAACATGAAGGCTCACTTTTTCAAAAGAAGATGAAGAACAAGCTATAGGATGAACAATACTGGCGTTTCGGTGCAGGTACAGACAACTAGCGCTAGCTAATGCTACCTAGCAAGTACAAATCGATACTTTGAGAGTCAACATATCAATATATCGTCCAAAATAATATTGCAATATGTAACCGTATCGATTATTTCCCCACCTAACCATCCCATTCTTACCATCAAAGGGGAAGTCGCTGATAAGTCGTCCAGGCTCGTAGCTGGTAGAGACCTGCAGGAAACACAGAAGCTTGTTCCTAAACTCTCCCAGGTCCCCCTCTTCCTTCCCAGCAGCCACTGCAGGAACCCCTACAGGACAGGAAGCAGAAAAAGACAGATCCCAGCTGTGGAGTACCTCAGGGCAGTGTGCTAGGGCTACTTCTTTTTTCTGTTATAGATCAATGATACTAGATATTCCTTAGGCCCCCCCAAAACAATGTTGTCAGCTTTCTCTGGCTGATAACAGGCCTCCAGTAGTGTGTATAGTCATCCCCAAGCGTAGTAGTAGTAGTAGTAGTAGTGGTAGTGGTGGTGGTATTAGGTCTTACCCTCGGGCAGGGCGTTGAGGTACTGCTTCATGAGCCCCTGGACCCTCTCCAGGTACAGCTGAATGAGGACGTTATGGAACTCAGGTCCCGTGTCCTCCCAGATGTGTATGATGTGTTCCAGGTAGGGGACAGCCAGCTCCTTAAACCCCTCCCTCAGGAAGTTCAGGACCTTGTCTCTGGGAAGGGTCTCTACCTCCGTGAGGTCCTCAGTGAAGATCTGGGGCAGACACACACAATATGTATGACGAATATTGATAGTGAATGTATTTTAGTAAGTACACTACAGGTCCAAAAGTATGTGGACACCCCTTCAAATTAGTGGATTCGGCTATTTCAGCCACACCTGCTGCTGACAGGTGTATAAAATCGAGCACACATGCAATCTCCATAGACAAACAATGTCAGTAGAATGACCTTACTGAAGAGCTCAGTGACTTTCAACATGGCACCGTCATAGGATGCCACCTTTCCAACAAGTTAGTTTGTCAAATGTCTGTCCTGCTAGAGCTGTCCCGGTCAACTGTAAGTGCTGTTATTGTGAAGTGGAAACTTCTAGAAGCAACAACGGCTCAGTCGCTTAGGTGTAGGGCCACACCAGCTCACAGAACGGGAGCGCCGAGTGCTGAAGCGCGTAAAAAGCATCTGTTCTCGATTCCAACACTGACTACCGAGTTCCAAACTGCCTCTGGAAGCAACGTCAGCACAATAACTGTTTGTCTGGAGCATCGTGAAATGGGTTTCCATGGCTGAGATCACCAAGCCTAAGATCACCATGCGCAATGCCAAGCGTCGGCTGGAGTGATGTAAAGCTCGCTGCTATTGGACTCTGGAGCAGTGGAAACACGTTCTCTGGGGTACCGAATCAAGCTTCACCATCTGACAGTCTGACAGATGAATCTGGGTTTGGCGAATGCCAGGAGAACGCTACCTGCCCCAATGCATAGTGCCAACTGTAAAGTTTGGTGGAGGAGGAATAATGGCCTGGGGCTGTTTTTCATGGTTGGGGCCCCTTAGTTCCAGTGAAGGTAAATCTTAACGCTACAGCATACAATGACATTCTAGACGATTCTGTGCTTCCAACTTTGTGGTAACAGTTTGGGGAAGGCCCTTCCCTGTTACACCATGACAATGCCCCAGTACACAAAGCGAGGTCTATACAGAAATGGTTTGTCAATATTGGTGTGGAAGAACTTGACTGGCATGCAAAGAGCCCTGACCTCAACCCCATCGAACACATTTGGGATGAATTGGACCACCGACTGTGATCCAGGCCTAATCGCCTAACATCAGTACCCGACCTCATTAATGCTCGTGGGAATGGAAGCAATTCCCCGCAGCAACGTTCCAACAAACAGTGCAGTCAACTAGGGTAGGCAAAGACAGTTCCAACTCCTGACAATCCCGTCTCACCTTGAGTCCGTCCTCAGCACAGATCTTCAGAACCCAGGGAGAGAACTCGAAGATAATGACCAGATTCTCCATCCCTGACAAGATATAATAGAGATGATTAATGGTATGCTCAGAGAGGACAGGGTTTGGGCGTGTGAGAATGGTAGAAAGGTTACAGGATACTCATATGGTGCTATATCTACTGTGGTGTTCTCTTTGTTAGTGCCGTCATACACACTTCAACTCTGCTGTGTGGAAAGCCTATTGTAAGTCTCAATCCTAGTGTTTATTTGGATGTTTAAGTTGATGTTGGGGGGTTAACTCACCCAGTCTCTGGAGGTACTGCACCGTCCTCTCATGTCCCTTTAGAGGAGAGTTAGCCTTGGTGGACTGATCCAACAACACCTGCAGGGCTGGGGGAGGAAGAGAGGGACGTTAGCCTTGTGGACTGATCCAACAACACCTGAAGGGCTGGGGGAGGAAGAGAGGAGAGTTAGCTTTGGTGGACTGATCCAACAACACCTGCAGGGCTGGGGGAGGAAGAGAGGAGAGTTAGCCTTGGTGGACTGATCCAACAACACCTGCAGGGCTGGGGGAGGAAGAGAGGAGAGTTAGCCTTGGTGGACTGATCCAACAACACCTGTAGGGCTGAGGGAGGAAGAGAGGAGAGTTAGCCTTGGTGGACTGATCCAACAACACCTGCAGGGGAGGAAGAGAGGAGCGCACACAGGGTCAGGAAGTGGTGTGGAGGAAGAGAAACGAGGGAGAGAATGCAGAACAAAAGGGCATGTGTCGCTTGTCTGCGAGTAAATAATACAATTCAGACAATAATAATATCAATTGTCTGGACTAGAAAGAAAAAAAAGAAATCACCAAATGTAGAGGTTTGCGGGGACGACAATTGCTCATCAATCGGATTGCACAACTTCTTTGGTTAACGACTTCTCTGCGGAACAAGGGTCCAAGACTTCACTACTCCTTCTTCAATGAATCACGCTACATGTTGATTTAGGCTACCTAGCTATAGACTGCTACATGTTGATTTAGGCTACCTAGCTATAGACTGCTACATGTTGATTTAGGCTACCTAGCTATAGACTGCTACATGGTGATTTAGCGTACCTAGCTATAGACTGCTAACATGTTGATTAGGCTACCTAGCTATAGACTGCTACATGGTGATTTAGGCTCCTAGCTATAGACGCTACATGTTGATTTAGGCTACTAGCTATAGACTGCTACATTGTGATTTAGGCTACCTAGCTATAGACTGCTACATGTTGATTTAGGCTACCTGCTATAGACTGCTACATGTTGATTTAGGCTACCTAGCTATAGACTGCTACATGTTGATTTAGGCTACCTAGCTATAGACTGCTACATGTTGATTTAGGCTACCTAGCTATAGACTGCTACATGTTGATTTAGGCTACCTAGCTATAGACTGCTACATGTTGATTTAGGCTACTAGCTATAGACTGCTACATGTTGATTTAGGCTACCTAGCTATAGACTGCTACATGTTGATTTAGCTACCTAGCTATAGCTGCTCATGATTTAGGCTACCTAGCTATAGACTGCTACATGTTGATTTAGGCTACCTAGCTATAGACTGCTACATGTTGATTTAGGCTACCTAGCTATAGACTGCTACATGTTGATTTAGGCTACCTAGCTATAGACGCTACATGTTGATTTAGGCTACCTAGCTATAGACTGCTACATGTTGATTTAGCGTACCTAGCTATAGACTGCTACATGTTGATTTAGGCTACCTAGCTATAGACTGTACCTGATTGATTAGGCTACCTAGCTATAGACTGCTACATGTTGATTTAGGCTACCTAGCTATAGACTGCTACATGTTGATTTAGGCTACCTAGCTATAGACTGCTACATGTTGATTTAGGCTACCTAGCTATAGACTGCTACATGTTGATTTAGGCTACCTAGCTATAGACTGCTACATGTTGATTTAGGCTACCTAGTATAGACTGCTACATTGTTGATTTAGGCTACCTACCTATAGACGCTACAGTCTACATTTGATTTAGTCTACCTAGCTATAGACTGCTACCATTCTCGTGTGATTTAGTCTACCTAGCTATAGACTGCTACAGTCTACGTGTTGATTTAGTCTACCTAGCTATAGACTGCTACATTCTACGTGTTGATTTAGTCTACCTAGCATAGACTGCTACAGTCTACGTGTTGATTTAGTCTACCTACCTATAGACCGCTACAGTCTACCTACCTATAGACCGCTACAGTCTACTACCTATAGACCGCTACAGTCTACCTACCTATAGACCGCGTACAGTCGACCTACCATAGACCGCTACAGCTACCTACCTATAGACCGCTACAGTCTAACCTACCTATAGACCGCTCAGTCTACCTACCTATAGAACCGCTCAGTCTACCTACCTATAGACCGCTACAGTCTACCTACCTATAGACCGCTACAGTCTACCTACCTATAGACCGCTACGTTACCTACATAGACCGCTACAGTCTACCTACCTATAGACCGCTACAGTCTACCTACCTTAGACCGCACAGTCTACTACCTATAGACCGCTACAGTCTACACCTATAGACCCGCTACAGTCTACCTACTATAGACCGCTACAGTCTACCTATCCATAGACCGCTACAGTCTACCTACCTATAGACGCTACAGTCTACCACCTATAGACCGCTACAGTCTACCTACCTATAGACCGCTACAGTCTACCTACTATAGACCGCTACAGTCTACTACCTATAGACCGCTACAGTCTACCTACTATAGACCGCTACAGTCTACCTACCTATAGACGCTACAGTCTACCTACCTATAGACCGCTACAGTCTACCTACTATAGACCGCTACAGTCTACCTACCTATAGACCGCTACAGTCTACCTACCTATAGACGCTACAGTCTACCTACCTATAGACCGCTACAGTCTACCTACCTATGACCGCTACAGTCACCTACCTATAGACGCTACAGCTCTACCTACCTAACGACGCTACAGTCTACCTACCTACAGACCGCTACAGTCTACCTACCTAAGACGCGTACAGTCTACCTACCTTACAGACCGCTACAGTCTACCTACCTACAGACCGCTACAGTCTACCTACCTAAGACCGCTACAGTCTACCTACCTAAACCCGCTAACAGTCCTAACCCCTACCTAAGACCGCTACAGTCTACCTACCTATAGACCGCTACAGTCTACCTACCTATAGACCGCTACAGTCTACCTACCTATAGACGCTACAGTCTACCTACTATAGACCGCTACAGCTACCTACCTATAGACGCTACAAGTCTACCTACCTATAGACCGCTACAGTCTACCTACCTATAGACCGCTACAGTCTACCTTACCTATAGACCGCTACAGTCTACACTACCTATAGACCGCTACAGTCTACGCTTACCTATAGACGCACAGTCTACCTACCTATAGACCGCACGTCTACCTACCTATAGACGCTACAGTCTACCTACTATAGACCGCTACAGTCTACCTACCTATAGACCGCTACAGTCTACCTACCTATATAGACCGCTACAGTCTACCTACCTATAGAGACGCTACAGTCTACCTTACCTTAGACCGCTACAGTTCTACCTACCTATAGACCGCTACAGCTCTACCCTACCTAATAGAACCGCTAGCAGCTACCTACCTATAGACCGCTACAGTCTACCTACCTACAGACCGCTACAGTCTACCTACCTATAGACCCTCAGTCTACCTACCTATAAGACGCGCTACAGTCTACCTACCTATAGACTGCTACAGTCTACCTACCTATAGACTGCTACAGTCTACCTACCTATAGACTGCTACAGTCTACATGTTGATGTTCAGTCTGGAACAACAGGCCATTAAAACAACATACTAACTCTAAATCAGTCTGGAACAAGCCAGGTAGCCTCAGAAGGAACAAAAATGAATTATTTAGGCCAGATTATTATTATTTCAAGGCCTTTTAAGAAAATAAATGATGAAGCATTTGTGACACATTACAGACTGTTGGAAAAGCATTCCAGGTGAAGCTGGTTGAGAGAATGCCAAGATTGTGCAAAGCTGCCATCAAGGCAAAGGGTGGCTACTTTGAAGAATCTCAAATATAAAATATATTTTGATTTGTTTAACACTTTTTTAGTTACTACATGATTCCATATGTGTTATATCATAGTTTTATGTCTTCACTATTATTCTACAATGTAGAAAATAGTAAAAAAAATCTAATAAAAACCCTTGAATGAGTAGGTGTGTCCAAACTTTTGACTGGTAGTGTAGTTGTCGTGTTAGTATTCTTCAAACACACCCACAATGAGAGCGTGAAGCATGGAGGAGGAGGTGTGATGGTGCTCACTACCTTTCTGATGCAGGCCCTTCTTCTCATAGAGGATGATGAGCTGCCTGTGTAAACGTTGCCATAGCGACAACGCTCATTACCTTTGAAGCATGGAGGAGGTGGTGTGATGGTGCTCATTACCTTTCTGATGCAGGCCCTTCTTCTCATAGAGGATGATGAGCTCGCTGTACTTGTGGGCCTTCTTCAGGATGTACTCACTCTCCTCAATGTGACAGTGGTTATTATCCAGACGCAACAGAGGGGACACCAGGGCCACGTTGGTCTGGAGAGAGGAGAGAGAGACTAGATTAACACAGGGGACACGTTGGTCTGGAGAGAGGAGAGAGACACTAGATTAAACATAAGCAATATAAAACTCATCTTATTTCTGAAGAAGGACTAAGGAATGAGTTTGTTGAGCTGGTTTTAGGGACACAGATGAAGACTGGTCCTGGACTAAAAGAGAGAGCTTCTCAGTCCAGGACTAGTCTTACATCATTGTCCAGGAAACTGACCCTTTGAGGCTATACGCATAAACAGGTGTAAATGGGACACAGAGGTTGTACACTGCAGGTAGCATTACAATGGAATGGGAGTACGTCTGAGGGATCCATGCGTACATTAAGGTAGCATACAATGGAATGGGGAGTACGTCTGAGGGATCCATGCGTACATTAAGGTAGCATTACAATGGAATGGGAGTACGTTGAGGGATCCTTCGTACATTAAGGTAGCATTACAATGGAATGGGGAGTACGTCTGAGGGATCCATTCGTACATATATGGTAGCATTACAACGGAATGGGAGGATACGTCTGAGGGATCCATACGTACATGCAGGTAGCATTACAACGGAATGGGAGTACGTCTGAAGATCCATACGTACATTAAGGAGCATTACAATGGAGATGGGAGTACGTCTGAGGATCCATGCGTACATTAAGGTAGCATTACAATGGAATGGGGAGTACGTCTGAGGGATCCATGCGTACATTAAGGTAGCATTACAATGGAATGGGGAGTACGTCTGAGGATCCATCGTACATTAAGGTAGCATACAATGGAATGGGGAGTACGTCTGAGGATCCATTCGTACATTATGTAGCATTACACGGAATGGGGAGTACGTCTGAGGGATCCATACGTACATGCAGGTAGCATTACAACGGAATGGGGAGTACGTCTGAAGGATCCATACGTACATTAAGGTAGCATTACAATGGAATGGGAGTACGTCTGAGGGATCCATTCGTACATTATGGTAGATTCAAAGGAATGGGGAGTACGTCTGAGGGTTCATACGTACATTAAGGTAGCATTACAACGGAATGGGGAGTACGTCTGAAGGATCCATACGACATTAAGGTAGCATTACAAAGGAATGGGGAGTACGTCTGAAGGATCCATACGTACATTAAGGTAGCATTACAAAGGAATGGGGAGTACGTCTTGAGGGATCCATTCGTACATTAAGTAGCATTACAAAGGAATGGAGTACGTCTGAGGGATCCATACGTACATTAAGGTAGCATTACAAAGGAATGGGAGTACGTCTGAAGGATCCATACGTACATTAAGGTAGCATTACAAAGGAATGGGGAGTACGTCTGAGGATCCATTCGTACATTAAGGTAGCATTACAAAGGAATGGGGAGGTACGTCTGAGGGATCCATACGTACATTAAGGTAGCATTACAAAGGAATGGGGAGTACGTCTGAAGGATCCATACGTACATGCAGTAGCATTTGAGCACTGGTGTCGATGATCTGCAGGAGTTTCTTCCTGCTCTTGATGGTGGGAATTCCTTCCATGAGGGAGACGGGGTGACGGGTTCGAGTCATTCAGCTGCTTCACCAGGTGACTGCGTTTCTGGAACACACGTCAAATCATGGGTTTCTCTGGCCGTAAAGGGGCTGAGGTGGGGGGCATATGTTGCAGGAATATTTAAGGAGACCTTTTAGAGGTCCCTAATCTTGGCGGTGAGAGAGTATTGAGGATTTTAAGCTAATTTCCTGAAATTCTATGCATTTTGCCATGATTCTGTGTTATCTTGCTCAACATACATCAACAGCTATTCAAACTAACATCAACGCTAAATTCACAACTAACATCAATACGCTAAATTCACAACTAACATCAACACGGCTAAATTCACAACTAACATCAACACGGCTAAATCACAACTAACATCAACACGGGCTAAATTCACAACTAACATCAACACGGCTAAATTCACAACTAACATCACACACGGCTAATTCACAACTAACATCAACACGGCTAAATTCACAACTAACATCAACACGGCTAAATTCACAACTACATCAACACGGCTAACACAACTAAGCACATCAACCGGCTTAATTCACAATAACATCAACAGCACCACAATTCACAACTTAACATCAATACTGGCTAAATTCATACACTATAATCAACACGGCTAAATTCATTATTTTGGGATTTTCAATTCTCCCTGACGGTATAAGTTATTTTGGTGATTAGAACCAACAAGATGATTTAAATTAAATTATAGGTCCATTATCTTTTCTACATAATTATCTGGTTTTAGTTGTCTAAGTTTACACTGAAACGTTATTCCATCACAAATGATGAGACAACAGAGACAAGCCAGCAGTGGGCTGCAGGGTGCTATGCTGCTGGTACACAAACAACACACCTGTGTCAGGTAGTCTATGAGCGCGAGGTGAGCCTTCTCCAGCTCTGCCCCAGACAGATGGGCAGGGGGTTGGGGTAGTGCAGCTTGTTTACGGTAGTCAGCGGGGAGCAGGTCGGGATACAGACCAATCACATGGGTGGGATCTGTTGGAGGGAGGTACAGCGTTACGTTAGTGTCCTATTCCCTTTATAGTACACTATGTTGACCAGGGCCCTATTCCCTATATAGTGCACTACTGTTGACCAGGCGCCTATATAGTACACTACTGTTGACCAGGACCCTATATAGTGCACTACTGTTACCAGGGCCCTATATAGTACACTACTGTTGACCAGGGCCCTATTCCTAAACCGTCGCCCTCCGACGGCCGCGGTCAAAACCCTCCCTCCGACGGCGGCGCGGTCAAAACCCCTCCCCTCGACGGCGGCGGGCAAAACCCCTCCCCAGACGACGGCGGCGGTCAAAACCCTCCAGACGACGGCGGCGGTCAAACCCTCCGACGACGGCGGCGGTCAAAACCCTCCCAGACGACGGCGTCAAAACCCCTCCCAGACGACGGCGGTTAAAACCCCTCCCAGACGACGGCGGTTAAACCCCTCCCAGACGACGGCGGTTAAAACCCCTCCCCTCCCAGACGGGGGTAAAACCTCACCTGTGCCGAGCTTAGCGAACACCTGCATGGAGTCATCGAAACCTCTTCTGACAGAACAGATTGAAGGCATAGAGATTCTGGATGTGGTGAATCTGCTGTCTCTTGTCTCCTTCCACATCGTCCTTCATATTCTGCAAACCAAAGAGGACACAACTGTCAGAGAGTCCATGATTTGAGTCTTTGAATGAAGAGACGGAGACAAAACTGTCCAGTTTGAGTGTGTTGTTGAGCTCGTCCAGTCGCTAGCTGCAGCGAAACTGAAAAGACGAGCGACCAGCCACGTGTGAGCTTTGGGGACCTTTAACAGGATGTGACTGGCAGGTGCAGAAGTTATAAAACATTGTGTTATCCTAGATGAATCCATGTGTTTGTGGCTAGAATTGTATTTTTGTTTTAAATGGTCTTTGTCAGCGGTAGTTCATCCAACTCACGGCCAGTTGCAGGGCCAGTTCAAACTGCTTGTCCTGTAGTAACTGTTTGATCTGGCTGGCGATGGAACACAGGTACCAGGCGCCAGACAAAATGGTTGCTGGCAACGTACACTATATTGGGCCTGAGACAGACAGGGAGAGAGAGCGAGAACAGGGAGAGAAGTTATTCATTACAACGGTGTGTGATGGTTGACAGAGAAATGTTCTCTAAAGGAATACATTATGGAAGATACATTGTATTGGAAATAACATTAATGGATATAGGAATACGATTATGGATATGGAATACATTAATGGGAACTTACAATTATAGTTAGTGGAATACACTTATCGGGAAAGTACATTCATGACTTATGGAATACATTATGGAAATACATTAGGGATTATGCGAATCACATTACTGATTATCGGAATCGCAATATTGATTATGGAACGATACATTAATGGAAACATGTTGGAATTACATTAGATGGAATACATTATGATTATTGGAATACATGATGGAATTACATATGGTAAATTACATTATGTTATGGGAATCATTATGAAAGTACTTATGGGATACATTATGATTATGGAATGAATTAAAACATTATGGAATACACCTCTATGTTATGGATTACATAATATCGGATTATGGAATACATATGGATACATTATGGAATACCATTATGGATTATGGGAATACATTAGTGAATAATTACTGGAATCATTATGGAACTCAATTTATGGAAGTGAATATTATGGCAATACGATTATGTTCATGGACATTACATTATGGAATACATGTATGATGTATGGAATAACATTAGGGAATACATTAGTGATTATGGAAGTACATTAGGAATACATTTGATTCATGGAACGTACATTATGAATAGCATTACTGTTAGAATTACATGTTGGAACTTATGGAATAGATTATGGATACTTATTGCAATACAGTAGGATTATGGAATCACATGTATGGTAATACATCTATGGATAGGCATATATGGACATACATTATGAATAGATTATGATTATGGAAATACATTATGAATTAGCATTATGGACATAGGGATTCTATGGAATACATCTATGGAATAGATGTATGATTACGGAATACATTTATGGATACACTTATGAATAGATGATGGAATACATTATAGGAAACATTATGTTATGGAGATACCTATGGATCATTATGATCTATGGAATAGATTATGATACCATATTATGGAATAGGTATTATGGAATACATTATGAGAATACATTAATGGAATACATTATGGAATACATTATGGAAGTACGATTATGATACAGTTATGGTTATGAAATACATTATGGGAATAACCATTAGCGATACATATATGGTTATGGAAATACATTTAATGGATAACATTACTGGAAAACTACATTATGATTATGAACATACATTATGGATACTATAGTGTGACATACTTATGGTTAGTGGGAATACATTATGGTTATAGGAATACATTATGGAATACATTTGGCACATTCATGATATGGAATACAATTTGGAAATACATTATGGAATACAGTTATTGGAATACATTCATGGAGATACATTATGGAATTACATATCTATGTTTATGGATTACATTATGGAACTACATATATGATATGGAATACGATTTGCGAAACATTTATGATTATGGAATAGCTTATGGAAGTACATTAATGTTATGGCAATACCTTAATGGGAATACATTATGATTATGGAATACTTATTGGGAATACATTAGAATAGATGTTGGATACATTATGGAACATTATGAGTTAGGAAGTACATTATTAATACATTATGGAATAGATATGGAATCACATTATGGAAGTAGAATCTATGCATTAGTTGGAATTACAATTATGGAATACATATATGGAGATAGATCTATATACGTATTAATGCGACAGATTTATGATTATGGAATAACTTATGGCAATACATTATGGAATAGCATTCATGGAATACATTATGGAAATACTTATGATCTATGGAAATACATTATGGAAATACATATATGGATACTGAAATAAGATTATGGCACATACATTATGGAATAGCTTATTGTATACATTAGTGGAATACATTATGTATCAATTATGAATCACATATATGGGAATACATCATTATGCAATACATTATCGGTTATGGAAATACATTAGGATACATTCATCGGAAATACCATCTACTGAATAGTTTATGATTCATGGAATACATTTATGGAAAATTATGAGAATACGATTCTACTGGAATAGTTATGGACATAGCATTTTGGTATATGGAAACTACATATGATAATACATTATGATTACTGAACTACATTATGGAATAGATTTATGGAATAGAGTAACTGGGAAATAAGATTAGGGAATACATTACTGAATTACAGTATGACATACATTATGGATATACGCATTACTTGGCAATAGATTCATTTAATGGACTACATTATGAGAACAATAGATTATGATTATCGGAGATATAGATTATGAAGAATAGCATTACTGAGATATATTAGGAAATAGTTATTGGAATAGAAATTATGGAATAACATATGGTTACTGGAATACGATTATGAAGTAGATTATGGAAATACAACTTGATGGTTAATGGAATACATTATGGAATACAATTATGGAATACATTATTGGATACATTATGGAATTGACATTATGGATAGAGTATGGTAATAGATTATTGGAATACAATTATGTTACTGGAATACATCGTATGGAGTCACATTATGGCAATATCATGTAATGGAGCATTATGAGAGTACATTATGGAGTACATTATGGAATACATTATGGAATAGATTATGAATACATTATGGTATGGAATCACATTTATGGAACATAGATTATGGATAATACGGATTAATTATGGAATACATTATGGAATACATTATGGAATAACATTATGGAATACATTATGAATGATTATGGATACATTATGGGAATACAGTAATGGAATAGATTATGGAATAATTATGATTATGGAATAACATTATGGATTACATGATGGAATAGATTATGGAATACATTATGGAATACATTATGGAATAGACTTATGGAATAATTAGAACAATAGATTATGGTTATGGAATAATTATGGCGAATACATATATGGAATAGATATGGAATACATTATGGATACATTATGGAGTACATTATGGAAACATGTATGGATACATTATGGAAGTACATTATTGGAAGTACATTATGAATATTATGGAATAGCATTATTCGGAATACATTATGGAATACATTATGAGTACATTATGGAGTCATATGGATACATTACTGAATACATTATTGGAGTCTGTTTATTGAAGCTATTTTAATGATATAGTTTTAGTTGAAATAAGAACTATAACAGCGGGACATCTGATCTGATAACTCTGGTTTAGATCATATTGAGTCAGACTATTACGTATAGATCCCAGATCATATTGAGTCAGACTATTTGTATAGATCCCAGATCATATTGAATCAGACTATATGTATAGATCATTCTTGAGTCAGACTTATGTATAGAGCCTAGATCATATTATACGTATAGATCCTAGAGACATATTGAGTCAGACTATACGTATAGATCCCAGATCATATTGAGTCAAACTATATTATAGATCCTAGCTGATCTCTCCACTCAGACGCTCTGATACTCGTTAGTGTGATCGCATATACACCCAGCTGAGGTGATGAATCGTGGTCTCTGCAGCTCCACAATCTGGATCAGCAGTCTGGGTTCAAAGGTCCTGATCTCCACATAGCGGGGCAGGCAGCTATGATGTAGGGACGATGTCTGAGAGAGAACAGAGAGCTATGATGTAGAGGGACTGATGTTTTGAGAGACACGCAGGAAAAGAGAGAGACAGATATATGAGTAGAGGACTGATGTTCTGAGAGAGCAGGAAGAGGCTATGATGTAGAGGGACTGATTTTTGAGAGACACGCAGAGAAAGAAGAGACAAGAATATTATGATGTAGAGGGACTGATGTTCTGAGAGAGAGACAGAGAGCTATGATAGTAGGAGACTGATGTTGAGAGACACGCAGAGAAAGAGAAGGACAGATATATGATGTAGAGGGACTGATGTCTGAGAGAGACATACATTCTCATGTGAATGGTACCGAGCAATTGTCAAATTGGCTTTTTAACAAATTTCCGTACGACAGACCACATATTCACCCTGCACATCCTAAATGACAAACAAACCAAAACAAGGCAAAGTCATTCCATGCTTTGTTGATCTTCAAACAAAGCTTTAACTCATTTGGCATGAGGGTCTGCTATACAAATTGATGGAAAGTGGTGTTGGGGGTAAAACATACGACATTATAAAATCCATGTACACAAACAAGTGTGCGGTTAAAATTGGCAAAAATACACATTTCTTCCCACAGGGCCGTGGGGTGAGACAGGGATGCAGCTTGAGCCCCACCCTCTTCAACATATATATCAACTAATTGGCGAGGGCACTAGAACAGTCTGCAGCACCCGGCCTCAACTTACTAGAATCTGAAGTCAAATGTCTACTGTTTGCTGATGATCTGGTGCTTCTGTCACCAACCAAGGAGGGCCTATGGAGGGCCCTTTATGGTTGCGAGGTCTGGGGTCCGCTCGCCAACCAACAATTCACAAAATGGGACAAACACCAAATTGAGACTCTGCATGCAGAATTCTACAAAAAAATCCTATGTGTACAACGTAAAAAAACAAATAATGCATGCAGAGCAGAATTAGGCCGATACCCTCTAATTATCATAAATCCAGAAAAGAGCTGTTAAATTCTACAACCACCTAAAAGGAAGCGATTCCCAAACCTTCCATAACAAAGCCATCACCTACAGAGAGATGAACCTGGAGAAGAGTCCCCTAAGCAAGCTGGTCCTGGGGCTCTGTTCACAAACACAAACAGACCCCACAGAGCCCCAGGACAGCAACACAATTATACCCAACCAAATCATGAGAAAACAAAAATGTAATTACCTGACACATTGGAAAAAATGTACCAAAAACAGAGCAAACTAGAATGCTATTTGGTCCTAAACAGAGAAAACACAGTGGCAGAATACCTGACCACTGTGACTGACCCAAACTTAAGGAAAGCTTTGACTATGTACAGACTCAGTGAGCATTGCCTTGCTATTGAGAAAGGCCACCGTAGGCAGACATGGCTCTCAAGAGAAGACAGGCTATGTGCACACTGCCCACAAAATGAGGTGGAAACTGAGCTGCACTTCCTAACCTCCTGCCAAATGTATGACCATATTAGAGACACATATTTCCCTCAGATTACACAGATCCACAAAGAATTCCAAAACAAACCCAATTTTGATAAACTCCCATATCTACTGGGTGAAATACTACAGTGTCCCATCACAGCAGGAAGATTTGTGACCTGTTGCCACAAGAAAGGGGCAACCAGTGAAGAACAAACACCATTGTAAAAACAACCCATATTTATGTTTACTTATTTTCCCTTTTGTACTTTAATAACTATTTGCACATCATTACAACACTGTATCTAGACATAATGACATTTGAAATGTCTTTATTCTTTTGGAACTTCTGTGAGTGTAATGTTTACTGTTCATTTCACTTTTGTATAATATCTACCTCACTTGCTTTGGCAATGTTAACATATGTTTCACATGCCAATAAAGCCCCTTAAATTGAATAGAATGATGTAGAGGCTGGTGCTCTGAGAGGAGAGAAACAGCTATGATGTAGAGGCTGGTGCTCAGAGAGGAGAGAAACAGCTATGATGTAGGGGCTGGTGCTCAGAGGAGAGAGAGCACCCTCATCATAGACTGTTTCTCCTGCTCAGGAACGCAGCCTGCTACAGGTCATCAGCTGTTTCTCTCCTTCCTTGAGCACCAGGCCCCTACATCATAGCTGTTTTCTGCTCTCTCTCTCCTCTGAGCACCAGCCCGTACATCATAGCTGTTTCTCTCTCTCAGAGCACCAGCCTCTACATCATAGCTGTTTCTCCTCAGAGCAACAGCCTCTACATCATCAGCTGTTTCTCTCCTCTCGGAGCACCAGCCCCTACATATCAGCTGTTCTCTCTCTTTCTCTCCTCTGAGCACCAGCCCCTACATCATAGCTGTTTCTTCTCCTCTCTGAGCACCCCGCCTCTACATCATAGCTGTTTCTCTCCTCTCAGAGCACCAGCCCTACATCATTCTATTCAATTTAAGGGGCTTATGGCATGTGAAACATATGTTAACATTGCCAAGCAAGTGAGGTAGATTATTATACAAAAGTGAAATGAACAGTAGAACATTACATCACAGAAGTTCCAAAGAATAAAGACATTTCAAATGTCATTATGTCTAGATACAGGTGTTGTAATGATGTGCAAATAGTTATTAAGTACAAAAGGGAAAATAATAAACATAAATATGGTTTGTTTTACAAATGTTGTTTGTTCTTCACTGGTTGCCCCTTTCTTGTGGCAACAGGTTACAAATCTTCCTGCTGTGATGGACACTGTAGTATTTCACCCAGTAGATATGGGATTTATCAAAATTGGGTTGTTTTGGAATTCTTTGTGGATCTGTGTAATCTGAGGGAAATATGTTCTCTAATATGGTCATACATTTGCAGGGGTTAGGAAGTGCAGCTCAGTTCCACTCATTTTGTGGCAGTGTGCACATAGCCTGTCTTCTCTTGAGAGCCATGTCTGCCTACGGTGGCCTTTCTCAATAGCAAGCAATGCTCACTGATTCTGTACATATCAAAGCTTCCTTAAGTTTGGTGCAGTCACAGTGGTAGTATTCTGCCACTGTGTTTTCTCTGTTTAGGGACCAAAAGCATTCTAGTTTGCTCTGTTTTTGTACATTTTTCCAATGTGTCCAGGTAATTACATTTTTTGTTTCTCATGATTTGGTTGGGTATAATGTGTTGCTGTCCTGGGCTCTGTGGTCTGTTTGTGTTTGTGAACAGAGCCCCAGGACCAGCTTGCTTATGGGGACTCTTCTCCAGGTTCATCTCTCTGTAGTGATGGCTTTGTTATGGAAGGTTTGGGAATCGCTTCCTTTTAGGTGTTGTAGAATTTAACAGCTTCTTTTCTGGATTTATGATAATTAGAGGTATCGGCCTAATTCTGCTCTGCATGCATTATTTGTTTTTTTACGTTGTACACATAGGATTTTTTTGTAGAATTCTGCATGCAGAGTCTCAATTTGTGTTTGTCCCATTTTGTGAATTGTTGGTTGGCGAGCGACCCCAGACCTCGCAACCATAAAGGGCCCTCCATAGCCCTCCTTGGTTGGTGACAGAAGCACCAGATCATCAGCAACAGTAAAGACATTTGACTTCAGATTCTAGTAAGTGAGGCGGGGGTCTGCAGACTGTCTAGGTGCCTCGCCAATTAGTTAATATTATGTTGAAGAGGGTGGGCTCAAGCTGCATCCCTGTCTCACCCCACGGCCCTGTGGAAGAAATGTGTATTTTGCCCATTTTAACCGCACACTTTGTTGTGTACATGGATTTTAATGTCGTATGATTTTACCCCAACACAACTTTCCATCAATTTGTATAGCAGACCCTCCATGCCAAATTGAGTCTAAAGCTTTTTGAAATCAACAAAGCATGAGAGAGACTTTGCCTTGTTTTGGTTTGTTTGTCATTAGGATGTGCAGGGTGAATATGTGGTCTGTCGTACGGAAATTTGTTAAAAAGCCAATTTGACAATTGCTCGGTACCATTTCACATGAGAATGTATGTCTCTCTCAGACATCAGTCCCTCTACATCATATATCTGTCCTTCTCTTTCTCTGCGTGTCTCTCAACATCAGTCCCTCTACTATCATAGCTCTCTGTCTCTCTCTCAGAACATCAGTCCCTCTACATCATAATATTCTTTCTCTTCTTTCTCTGCGTGTCTCTCAAAACATCAGTCCCTCTACATCATAGCCTCTTCTCTGCTCTCTCAAGAACATCAGTCCCTCTACATCATATATCTGTCTCTCTCTTTTCCTGCGTGTCTCCTCAAAACATCAGTCCCTCTACATCATAGCTCTTCTGTTCTCTCTCAGACATTCGTCCCCTACATCATAGCTGCCTGCCCCGCTATGTGGAGATCAGGACCTTTGAACCCAGACTGCTGATCCAGATGTGGAGCTGCAGAGACCACGATTCATCACCTCAGCTGGGGTGTATATGCGATCACACTATACGAGATCAGAGCGTCTGAGTAGGAGAGATCAGCTAGGATCTATACAATATAGTTTGACTCAATATGATCTGGGATCTATACGTATAGTCTGACTCAATATGATCTAGATCTATACGTATAATATGATCTAGGCTCTATACTATAAGTCTGACTCAAGAATATCTATACATATAGTCTGATTCAATATGATCTGGGATCTATACATATAGTCTGACTCAATATGATCTGGGATCTATACGTAATGCTGACTCAATATGACTAAACCAGAGTTATCAGATCAGATGTCCCGCTGTTATAGTTCTTTATTTCAACTAAAACTATATCATTAAAATAGCTTCAATAAAAGCTCAATAATGTTCAGTATGCCATATACTCCATAATGTACTCCATAATGTATTCCATAATGTATTCCGATAATTATCATATATTCATAATGTACTTCCAATAATGTACTTCCATAATGTATTCCATACATGTATTCCATAATGTACTGCCCATAATTATCCATAATGTATTCATAATTATTCCATATATGTATTCGCCATAATTATTCCATAACCATAATCTATTATGTTCCTAATCTATTCCATAATGTCTATTCCATAATGTATTCCATAATGTATTCCATAATCATTCATATGTATCATAATGTTATTCCATAATCATAATTATTCCATGAATCTATTCCATTATGTATTCCCATAATGTATCCATAATCTATTCATAATGTATTCCATAATGTATTCCATAATGTATTCCATAATGTATTCCATAATGTATCCATAATTATCCATAATCATAATGTTCCATAATGTATTCCATACCATAATGTATTCCATAATCTATTCCATAATGTATTCCATAATGTACTCCATAATGTACTCCATAACTGACTCCATTACATGTATTGCCATAATGTATTCCATACGATGTATTCCTAACCAAATTGTATCTCCAATAATCTATTACCATATCTATTCCCCATAATGTAATTTCCATAATGTATCCAATAATGTATTCCATAATGTATTCCATAATGTATTCCATAACCATCAAGTTGTATTCCATAATCTATTCATAAGATCTGAGTAACCATATATCCATAATGTCATTCCAATAACTATTCCATAATCGTTCAGTAATGCTTTCTCATAATCTATATCTCGATAATCTATCTTGTCCATAATCTATCCATTAAATGAATGTATGCCAGAATCGTCAAATGCTATATCCATAATGTATTCCATTTATGTAATTCCAGTAATGTATTCCATTCTAATCTCTATTTCCCATTAACTCTATTCCATAATCTATTCCATAATGATAGTTCCATACTCATAATGTATTCCATCAATTAGTTCCATATACCAAAATGCTATGTCCATAACTTTCCATTCAAATCTATTCCATAATTTTCCATAAATGTATTCCATGAATCATAATATCATAGTGTATTTCCATGAATGTATCATGTACCATACATAATGTATTTCCATATGATGTATTCCCATAAGTGCTCATAATTGATTACATAATAGTATTCCACTAATGTATCATAATGTATTCCATAATGTATCGTCCATAATGCTTCATATTCAGTATTCCATAATGTAATTCCAGTAATCGTATTCCATAGATCATAATGTATTCCATAATGTATTCCATGAATCTATTCCATAATGTATTGCCATAAGTTATTCCATAATCATATCCGCATTAATAGTAAGATTATTCCATATTGTATTCCATAATGTAATCTCCATAATCCATAATGTTACTTCCATAATGTGATATATCTATTCCATAATGTATTAATATGAGATTCCTAATCAATAATAGTTCCATAATGTATTCCATAACTCTATTCATAATGTATTCCAATAATGTATTCCATAATCATAATGTCATTCCATTAAGGTATTCGCCATAACATTCAATGTATCCATAATGTATTCCATAATCATAAATGTCCAAATCGTATTCCATAATCATAATGTAGTTCCATTAATGTAATCCATAACATATGATTCATAAGTACATATCATATGTCATAATGATATCCATAACCATAATGTTATTCCATAATGTATTCCATAATGTATTTCCAAATGTATTCCATATTATCATAGTATTCCTTGTGCCAAATGTATTCCATAAATGTATTCCATATATATAAACCCACTAACTGTATTCCCACTAACCATTAAGGTATTCCAAGCATGTATTCCATGAATGTATTCATAATACATAATGCTATGGTGATTCCGTAATGTTACCATAAATGTATTTCACATAACCATATAGGATATCCTAAGTTATTCCCATAATGTATTCCATAACCATAACTGTATTCCTATATGTACTTGCCATATAATGTATCCATAATGTATTCCATAATGTATTCCATAATGTATTCCATTAATACTATTCCATAATAGGTATATATCTACGATCTAATGCATAGTATCTATAATAGTCCTATAATGTATTACCATCATCTATTCATAATTATCCATAAATGTATTCCGTAATCATAATATATTCCAAGATTGTATTCCAATAGAATCGCTATGTCACATAATGCTATTCCATTAATGTATTTCCATAGATCATAATCTATTCATAATGTTATATCATCCATAATGCTATTCCATAATGCTATTACCCATTGATTCAATAATCCTCTGTCATATGCATAGTATTCCATAATCTATATCCATAAGTTTCCATGTAATGATATATCATAATCATAATGCTATATCACTAATGTACTTGTTCCATCAGTATTCATCAAATGTATTCCTAATTATGTTCAATTATTCCATAATCACTAATGTATTCCACTAATGTATTCCATTACATCATACATGTATTCCATAAGTGTATCATAGTCCATAATGAAGTCTATAATTCGTATTCCATAACTTAATGTCACTTCCATAAATTGAGTTCCATAATGTATTCCATAGTATTCATCTATTCCAGTAATGTATTCCATAATCATAATGGTATTCCATAATGTATCCATATGTATTCCATAATCCGTATTAGTGTATATCCATACCTCATAGATGTATTTCCTATAATTGTATTAATAAATTCATTCCAATAATCATAATGTATCTCCATAATGTATTCTATAATGTATTCACATAACCATAATGTAATTTACCATATGTATTCCAATGTATTCCATAATCATAATGTATTCCATCTAATGTATTCCAACATGTATTCCATAATGTATCTTCCATAATCAATATTGCATTCCATAATTCAGTAAATGTGATTCCCATAATCCCTAATGTATTTCACATAGATGATTCCATAAGTCATATGTATCATACGTACTTCCAGTAATATCCACTAACTATAATTGTAGTTCCCATAAGTGTATTGCGCATATATCCATAATGGTTTTCCTATATCCATAATGTTATTTCCAATACAATGGTATCTTCCATAATGTTTCTCCTTTAGAGAACATTTCTTCTGTCAACCATTCACTACACCGTCTGTAGAATAACGTCCTCTCCCTTCGTTCGTCGGGCTCTCCATCCTGTCTCTGTCCTGTCCTAGGCCCAATATAGTGTACGTTTGCCAGCAACCATTTTGTCTGGCGCGCCTTGGGTACCTGTGTTCCTTCGCCAGCCAATCAAACAGTTACTACAGGACAAGCAGCTTTGAGACTGGCCCTGCAACTTGCCGTGGAGTTGGCATGAGACTACCGCTGACAAAGACCATTTAAAACAAAAATACAATTCTAGCAGCACAAACACATGGATTCATCTAGGATAAGCACAATGTTTTAAACTTCGCACCTGCCAGCTCACATCCTGTTAAAGGCCCCAAAGCTCACCGTGCTGGTCGTCTGTCTTTTCAGTTTCGCTGGCAGCTAGCGACTGGACGAGCTCAACATACACCTCAAACTGGACAGTCTTTTGGTCTCACGTCTCTTCATTCCAATAGACTCAATCATGGACTCTCTGACAGTTGTGTCCTTCTTATTGGTTGTGCAGAATGATCGAATGAGAACGATGTGGACAGAGACAAAGAACAGCAGGAATTCACCATCATCCAGAATCTCTATGCCTTCATCTGTTCTGTCAGAAGAAGGTTGTGACTCCATGCAGGTGTTCGGCTAAGTCGTCGGCAAGTGAGGGTTTTAGATCCCCCGTCTGCGGAGGGGCAGGGGTTTTAACCGCCGTCGTCCTGGTGGGAGAGGTATCCCGTCGTCGGGCAGGCTTAACCGCCTGTCTGGGTCTTGCGGCCGCGGGAGGGTTTTTAACCGCCGCCGTCTGGTGGAGGGGTTTTGACCGCCCGCTCTTCTGGGAGGGTTTTGACCGCCGCCGTCGTTCTGGGAGGGGTTTTGCCCGCGCTACGTCGAGGGAGGGTTTGACCGCCCGCCGTCGGGAGGGTTTGACCGCTGGCCGTTCGGAAGCGGAACGAACGGGTTTATGGAATAGGGCCGCTGGTCAACAGTAGTGTTGACTATATAGGGCCCTGGTGAACCAGTAGTGCACTATATAGGGTCCTGGTCCAACAGTAGGTGGTACTAATAGGCGCCTGGTCCACAAGTAGGCACTATATAGGGAAAGGCGGCCCTGGTCACATAAGTGTGACTATAAAGGGAATCAGGACACTAACGTTAACGCTGTACCTCCCTCCAACAGATCCCACCAGTGATTGTCTGTATCCGCCTGCTCACCCCTGACTACCGTAAACGAAGCTGCAAGCTACCCAACCCCCGCCCATCTGTCTAGCGGGCAAGAGCTGGAGAAAGGCTCACCTCGCCTCTATAGAACTACCTGACACAAGGTGTGTTGGGTTTGTGTTGACCGAGCAGCATAGCACCCTGACAGCCCACTGCTGGCCTTGTTCTGCTTGTCTCATCTATTTGTGGATGGAATCAACAGTTTCCAGTCGTAAACCTTAGCACCAACTAAACCCCACGATTAATTATCGTAGAGAACAGATCACATGGACCTACTAATTTACTTTCACAATCCATCTCTCGTCTGGTTCACCTAATCCACCAAAATCCCCCAACTTATACCGTCAGGGAACATTGAAATCCCAAAATAATCGAATTTTAGCCGTGTTCGATTATAGTGCTCATGCAATTTAGCCAGTATTGATGTTTACAGTTGTGCAACTTGCTGCGTCGCTGTTGATTGTTAACCATTGTGAAGTTAAGCCGGTTGATCGTGCTTAGTTGTGTTAGCCGTGTTGATGTAGTTTGTGACATTAGCCCGTGTTTTGATGTTAGTGTTTGTGAGAAATTTCAGCCGTGTTGATTTCAGTTGGTGATACGCCGTGTGTGATGTTTAGTTGTGAATTTAGCCCCCACGTGTTGATGCGTTAGTTGTGCAGATCTTACCCGTGTTGTATGTTAGTTGTGAGTCTTAGCCCGTGCTTGATGTTCAGTTGTGAATTTTAGCCGTGTTCGATGTTAGTTGTCGACATTTAGTCCGTCGACTTGCATGCTTATGTGAATTTACGCAGTATTCGATCGCTTACCGTTTGAATCTCTAGCGTGTTCGATGTTAATCGTTTTGAGCAAGACTAACACAGAATCCCCCATTCGGCAAAGATGCATACGAATTCAGGAAATCCCCTCAGCTTAAAACCTCCTCAATACTCTCCTCCAACCAGCCAAACAGGATTAGGGCACCCTCCTCAAAAGGTCTCCTTAAATTAATTCCTACGACAACATATGACCCCCCACCCAGCCCACATTTAACAGAGCCGAGAGAACTGACCCATCGATCCTCTGCACGTGACTGTTCCAGGAAACGCAGTCACCTGCGTGAAGACCAGCCTGATGCACTCGAACGCCCCGTCAACACCGTCTCCCATCACATAGGAAGGAATCCACCATACCAAGAGGCAGGCCAAGAACTCCTGTCAATCATCGCCGACACCCCCCGCCCACCCGCACGGCTGCTCAAATGGCTATAAACTGCATGACGTATGGATCACTTCAGAAGATACTCCCCATGTTCCTTTGTAATGCTACCTTAATGTACGCTATTGGATCCCTCAGACGTATCCTCGCCCATCCTTTGTATAGTGCTACTTAAATGTACGAATGGACTCTCAGGACGTACTGCCCCATTCCTTGTGTAATGCTCCGTTATGTACGTATGGATCACTTCACCGCACGTACCTCCCCATTCCTTTGTAATGCTACTAATGACGATGGATCGCCTCAGAACGTACCTCCATTCCTTTGTAAATGCTACGTTTAATGTAACGACTGGATCCCTCATTAACGTACTCCCCAATTCCTCTTTTTGTAAGTGCACCTTTAATGTACGTATGGATCCTTCAGACGTACTCCCCTTACACTTTGTAAATGCCTACTTATGTCCCGTATGATCTTCAGACGTACTCCCATTCCGTTGTAATGCTACCAGTTTAATGACGTATTGAACCCCGAGACGTACTCCCCATTCTTTGGAATTCTACCGATAATGTAATGGCGTAATGGGATCCCTCAAGACGTACTCCCAATTCATGTAATCTACCGTTAATGTACGTATCGCGAATCCTTCAGACGTACTCCCATTCCGTTGGTAATCTGCTACTGCATGTAAACGTATGGATCCCCAGACGTAACTCCCCATCCGTGTAATGCGTAACGATAATGTTACGAATGGATGCCTCAGAACAGTACGTCCCCAATCCATGTCATCGCTACCTTAAGTAACGCATGATCCTCAATCTCCCCATTCCATTGTAATGCTACCTTAATGTACGCATGGGACCCTTCAGACGTACTGTCCCCATCTCCATTGTAATGCTACCGGTTAAGTATGTACGCATGGTGATCCTCAATGGACGTACTCCTCATGCTCCAATTGTATGCTCCCTTAATCGTACGTATGCGTCTTCAGACCGTCTCCCTTCCGTTTATGCTACTGCATGTTACGTTGGACCTCAGTACGTATGGCCTCCCATTCCGTTGTAATTGCTACATATATAGTACGAATGGTCCTCAGACGTACTCCCCATTCCATTGTAATGCTACCCTTTAAGACGAGGATCCTCACACTACTCCACATTTCACATTCCGTAATGCACCCTTAATGCTACACAGGTCCTCGACGTACTCCCCCATCTCCCATTAGTATGCTACGTAAATTCTTAATGTACGCGATGGATCGCCTCAGACGATACTCCCATCTCAACGTTGTAATGCTACCTGCAGCTGTACAACCTACTGTGTCCCATTTACACCTGTTTATGCGTAAATAAGCTCAAGGGTCAGTTCCTGGATCAATGAAATGTAAGACTAGTCCTGAGACTGAGTAAGCTCTCCTACTTAAGTCACCCAAGAACCAGTCTTCATCTGTGTCCCTAAAACCACTCTATCAAACTCATTCTTAGTCCTTCTTCAGAAATAAGATGAGTGTTTTATTTGCTTATGTTTATCTAGTGTCCTCTCTCCTCCTCCAGACAACGTGTCCCTGGTGTAATCTAGTCCTCTGCCTTCCTCTCTCCAGACCAACGTGGCCTGGTGTCCCGTCGTTGCGTCTGGAATATACCACTGTCTACATTGAGGAGAGTGAGTACATCCTTGAAGAAGCCCACAAGTACGTCGAGCGTCATCATTCGCTCTATGAGATAAGGGCCTGCATCAGCAAAGGTAAAATGAGCACCCATCTACACACCTCCCTCGCATGCTTCAAAGTAATGACGTGTCGCACTATGGCAAACTTTACACAGGCAAGGCTCATCCTCTATGAAAGAAGCGGCCTGCACAAAAGGTAGTGAGCACCATCCACACCTCCTCCGTCCATGCTTCACGCCTCATTGTGGGGTGTGTTTGGAAAGAATACTAACACACGAACAACTACACTACCAGCCAAAAAGTTTTGGACCACAACCTACTCATGGTCAAGGGTTATTATAGATTTTATTTTACCTATTTCTAACATTGTTAGAATAATAGTGAAGACATAAAACTATGATATATACACATATGGAATCATGTAGACAAAAACAGCTGTTAACAAATCAAATATATTTATATTTGAGAGATTCTTTCAAAGAGCCACCCTTTGCCTTGATGGCAAGCTTGCACAACTGGCATTCTCTTTCATACCAGCTGTCACCTGAAAATGCTCTTTCCAAACAGTCTGTAACTGTGTCACAAATGCTTCAATACATTTAATATTTCTCTAAAGGCTCTTCGACATAATGAAACATCTGGCCTAGAATAATTCATTTTTGTTCTTCTGAGGCTACTGGCTTGTGTCCATGACTTGAATTTTAGAGTTGAGTATGTTTGTTTTTAATGGCTGTTGTCCAGGACTGAACATAATGTAAGACGTAGCAGTCTATAGGTAGGTAGACCTGTACAGTCTATACGTAGGATAGACTGTACAGCAATAGGTAGTCTACCTGTAGCACTATAGTAGGGTAGACTGTCGGTCTATAGGTAGGTTAGACTGTAGCGGTCTCATTAGTAGGGTAGACTGTAGCGGTCTATAGGTAAGGTAAACTTGTAGCGCGTCTATAAGGTGAGGCTAGACTGTAGCTCGGTCTATTAGGTAGGTAGATTCTGTAGCGGTCTATAGGTAAGGTAAGAAAGCTGTAGCGGTCTATATAGGTAGAACCTGTAGCGGTCTATAGGTAGGTAGACTGTGCGGTCTAAGTAGGTAGGCAGACTGTAGGGTCATAGGTATGGTAGACTGTAGCGGTCTATTAGGTAGGTCAGATTCTGTTACGGTCCTATAGCTAGGTAGACTGTGAGCGGTCTATAGGTGTGTAGACGTAGCGGTCGTATAGGTAAACGGTAGCAACTGTAGCGGTCGCTATAGGCCTAGGTAGACTGTGCGCGTCTATAGGATAGGTAGCACTGTAGCGGTCAATAGGTAGGTAGACTGTAGCGGGTCTAGTAGGTATGGTAGAACGGTAGCGGTCTACAGGTAGGTAGACTGACAGCGTTATCAGGGTAGGTAGAGCTGTTAGGTTCGGTTTCTATAGGTATGGTAGAAGCTGTAGCGTCCTATAGGAGGTATGACTGTAGCGGTCTGTAGGTAGGGTAGACTGTAGCGGTCTGTTAGGAGGGTAGACTGTAGCGGTCTGTAGGTAAGGTAATCTGTAGCGTGCTGTAGTAGTGTAGACTGTAGCGTCTGTAGCGTAGGTAGACTGTTAAGCGGTCTGTAGAGTAGATGCTGTAGCGTCCTGGTAGGTAGGTAGAGCTGAAGCGCGTCTGTAGTAGGTGGATCGTAGCGTCTGTAGAGGTAGCTAGAGCACTGTAGCGGTCTGTAGTCAGGTTGACTTGTAGCCGGTCCTGTAGGTCGTAGACTGTAGCGGTGCCTATAGGTAGGTAGAACTGTAGCGGCTACTAGGTAAGGTCTAGAGATCCTGTAGGCGTCTATACGCTAGGTCAGACTGTAAAGCGCGGTCTAATAGTAAGGTCAGACTGCTAGCGCGTCTGATAGTAGGTAGATCTGTACGCCGGTCTATAGCGTAGGTAGACTGTAGGGTCTCATTAGGTCAGAGGTGGAATCTGGTAGGGTCTATGACACGTTAGGTAACTGTAGCGGTCTATAGGTAGTAGACTGGTAGCGTCTATAGGTAGGTGACTGTAGCGTCTAAGTAGTGTAGGTAGACTGATAGCGGTCTATAGTAGCTACCCCGACTGTCCGCGGTCTTGAGGCCCCACCGTAAGGTAGATCCCGTCACCGCCGTAGTCTATCTAGGTGTAGGCTAGACCCGAACTGTAAAGCGTTTAGGCTACGTACGACTGCCCCGGTTATAGGTTAGCCATCCTAGACTGTAGCGGCTATAGTAGGCCTAGACCCGTGTACAGCCTGGTCTATAGGTAGGTTAGTACGACGGTCTAATTAGGTAGGTAAAGAACTGTAGCGGTTCATTAGGAAAGGTATGTAGCTAAATCAAACACGTAGACTTTGTAGCAGTCTATTACTAAAGGTAGATCTAAAATCACACGTGGATGTAGGCAGTCTAAATAGCTGAGGTAGCACTAAATCAACATCTAGACTGTAGAAGTCTAAGTTAGGTGATAAATCAACACGTAGAATGTAGCAGTCTAATAGCTATGGTAGACAATCAACATGTAGACTTGTAAGGCGGTCTTAAGGTAGTAGCGCTAAATCAAGCATGTACTGAAACGTCTATAGTGTGTAGCCTGAAATCAACATGTATGCAGTCCTAAAGCTAGGTAGCCTAAATCACCACAGTAGCAGGTCTATATGCTAGGGTAGGCCTATAATCAACAGGTAGCAGTCATTATGCTAGGTAGCCTAAATCAACCAATGTGCAGTCTATAGCTGAGGTACCTAAATCAACATGTGCAGTCTTAAGCAGGTACATAATGCAACATGTAGCAGTTCATAGCGTAGGTAGCCTAAATCAACATGTAGCAGTCTATACTAGGTAGCCTAAATCAACATGTAGCAATCTAATAGCTAGGTACCTAAATCGAAAGATGTAGCAAAGTCTTATAGACTAGGTATCCTAAACTCATCATGATAGCACGTCTAATAGCTAGTAGCCTAAATCAACATGTAGCAGTCTATAGCTAGGTAGCCAAATCAACTCATCGTAAGCAGGTCTATATGCTAGGTAGCAGCTAAATCAAGCATGTAGCAGTGCAATTATTACTACGTAGCCAACATCAACATAGTAGGCAGTCTATAGACTAGGGTAGCTGAAATCAACATTTGTAGCAGTCTATGACTAGGCTAGTCCTATAATCACAGTGTGCAGCTCTATTAGGCTAGGTAGCCGTAAATCAACATGTAGCAGTCTATTAGCTAGGTGATGGCCATAAAATCAACAATGTAGCGTGATTCATCGAAGAAGGTAAGTAGTCGAAAGCTCTTGACCCTTGTTCCGCAGAAGATAGGTCGGTTAACAAAGGAGTTGTGCAATCCGATGATGAGTCAAATTGTCGTCCCCGCAACCTCTACAATTGGGTGATTTCTTTTTTTTCTTGTCTAGTCCGCGAGCATATTGATATTATTATCTGTCTGAATTGTATTTATGTACTCGCAGAACACATCCCTCCGACACATGGTGGGCGATGCCTGTGGGGATTGAACTCGCTAGCTCTTCCGTCAGCAGCCAGAGTCTACTATCCTGACCTGTGCTGCGCTCCTCTCCTTCCTCCCTGGCAGGTGGTTTGTTGGATTCAGTGTCCACCAGGCTAAAACTAGATCTCTCGTGTCCTGCCCTCAGCCCCTATCAGGTGTTTGGCAATCAGGCCACCAAAGGCTAAACTGCTCCTCTCTTCCAATCCCCAGGTCCCGTGCAGTGTTGATTGGAGTCAGTCCAACCACACGGCTAACTCTCCTCTCTTCCTCCCCCACCCTTGCAGGTTGTTGGCTCAGGTCACACTCCTACAGTTACACGTTCTCCTACTCTACTCCTCCCCAGCCTTCAGGTGTTGTTGATCAGTCCACAAGGCTGAACGTCCCTCTCT
>NC_036854.1:1654938-1675253 GCF_002910315.2 Salvelinus sp. IW2-2015
GTCCCCATGACTGGTGGAGTGGTTCATTAATCTTCCTCGATTCATGTGTCAAGCCCGTTCAAATGCAAGGGGTAGTAGACTTCCACACTTGAAATACCTCGCGTCACACGATGCGAGAGTTTTCAAACCAGGTGACAGATAACACCCACCTGTCGGTGTTCATTCTTCCATCGCTTTTACTGTGTCAGACGTTAGCATATATTGAGAGAGAGTTGGGATGACGACGTATGGATGAACACCACCATTTGCATGCAGTCCTTGATTATCCATCGTCAGTCCCGCTCCTGGTGTGATGGTCAGCTTATCATGGGCCAGCACTGAGTAGAAAAACGATGTGTTGCGAACATAACACAATGAGTGTTTTTGTAGTCTCTTATCTCCCATTTGCCGTGCTGGTTTTAATGTCTCTTTTCATCGTACTCGGTCTCTCAAGTGATGTCTCTGTGTGTCGTCTGTGTCCTCTCTCTGTCTCGGTCCTGTTCGTGTCTGGTCATCGTGTCTGCTCTGTTCTCATGCGTCCTGTCATGCTGGGTGCTTTGATCTTTGCGGTGTGTGGGCTGTCCTTCTCAAGGAATGGATAGTCGTGTTTGCCATCAAAGCATGACTCTTTCCCACGGGGAATTCATGTCTGTATCTCTCTAAGGTGTTTCATCCGCCGCGCTTGTATGGGAGCTTTGTGCTCGTGTTGGGCCACCTGCCGTGGTTATCCCGAGCCTCACTGCCCTGTGGTCTGTCGCGACTTGAGACTCGGTCGCGGTCTGCACTCTAAGCTGTCTAGAAGTGTGTTTGCTCTTTGAACTCGGATCCGAGCGATTCCTGCTCCGCATCGCAAATGTGGTACATCTCAACCAGCTTCACTCCTTATAGTGTTTCTGTATTTTGCCTTAATTACCTCGTGCGTCCCGATACACTGTCACCTCAAGTTCCGCTGAAATATGGGCTGAGTTGGCCTTGTCAAAAGTAGTATTTGGGAGGATAGAATTATGTTGAAAGCCTTTTCTGAATCCTCAACTTGCCACGCGCTTCCCGGCGGCGCCGTGTACCGCTTGCCGTGCCTTGCCTTGGTCCTCATTGATGCCGGTAGTGTCACTGAGGAACTAGTCTATCATCTGCGCGAGGTGCTGTTGGTCTTAAGACCATTTAGTACCTTCCTCTGACACCGCTACTGGGTATAGAAAGTCCTGCGATGGGACGAGGGAAGTTAGCCCTCGGAGTGATCCTTGTACTGGCTGTCACCAAACACACTCCCTCAATGTAGAGTGGTCCTTTGCCTGGAGACTTCGGCGATGAACGAGCACGAATTGCCAAGTACCAGCAGTGCATGGCAACCCACCGTCAGTGACTCCCGCTCCCAGATTTAGCGGGTAGACCTTTTGAGGATCTGAGGACCCATGCCAAATCTTTTTATTTCCTGAGGCGAGAATAGGCTTTTGTCGGTCCCAACCCAGCTAATCCACAGACGTGTAACTTCGTTGTTGTGCCGACCATGCATTTTAATCGTGGTTTTGATGTGCACCAAGAAACTTGTAAGATTCATCAACCTGCATTCCTCTACAGCCCCGTTCGTCTGAGATTTGGCGGGCCTCCACATCGATGTACGTCAGTAAGTAACAGGCTGTGCCTGATACTAGCTCTCACCTTCATTATTACGCACCAACAGCCCAAAAATGGTGCTCACCCCTAATCTATGGCACCACACAGACTTGCACTCTCATCAATATAACAGGCTGTACCATCATTAATAGCTAATTCTTGTGTACCGTGAAGTCCAGCTTTGATACCTACAAGTATACGAGTTCAAAGTGATAAGCTCACTAGTACATAGGCTTTTACTCTCATTATCCCCAGTTAAGCAGGCATGCTTTACGCTCATTAGTCCCACAGGCCGTTACCTCATAGTAACAGGCTGTAAGCCTCACCAGTAACAGGCGTGTTACCTTCACCGTCTTGCGAGTAAACAGTGCGGTTGTAACCTCGAGCGAGAACATGTCCTAGAACATGGGAGTAGTAGCAGGCCGTGTACTCTCATCTTACCGAAAACAGGCTTTTATCCTCTATCAGTAACAGGCAGTTATAAATGTACCTCACCTTCCTCTGGAAAAATACCACAGGCTCCTGTACCTCACATTGTAACAGGTGTACCTCACTGATGCGAAGACAAGTGGTCTGCTACTCAGCTGACTGTCTGGCTGTCAACCACAACCCCTCTGTAGGTTGCCTTGCCCGGTTCGACCCGAGCCGCCGCGATACCCAGTGACACAGGCGTTGAGAGTACTCCACTTCCAGAGGGAACTAGGCTGTTTCACCTCCGTTGTAATTGAACAGGTCGTGATCATCTCATTTAGTGAAACATGGCTCTGTGACACTCCATACTAACAGCGCTAGATCCTTCATGTAACAGCGTCTTCTCTGGCTGGTGATCTCATGGAGTATACAAGGCCCGACCGCTATTATGTATAGGCGTCTCTTTCACACTCATCTGTATATATTCAGTGGCGTTTTACCATGTAAAGTAAACATGAGAATCGGGTACCTCATAGTAACAGGCATGGTACCTCATGAAGTAATCTGATGTATCGCGTACCCACCATAAGTAAACAGGACTGTACCATACATCGTACGCTACACAGTGCTGTTATCTCCCATAGAGTCAACACCGGCGTGTGATTCTCACGTTGAGATATAGTAGACAGGCGCTGTAGCCTCGCCAGGAACAGCTGACCTACCTAGTTGAACCGGCGCGGTTGTACCCATGACTTCAATACAGCGCCTGTCACCCTTCCACAGTTAACAGACACTGTACCATACACACGCTAATACAGCTGTTTACCTCACTGATACCATACAGGGCTGTATATCTATAAGCTAACAGTTCTATGTATCTAATAGTAACAGGCACGCCTGTGACCTCTCACTAAGTATAACAGTACAACCCAGGTGAGTCCTACCTGCATCAGTAACAGACAAAGTGGCCTACCTCATTATTACAGCCTCTGTTATCTCATAGTAATAGGTCTGATACCTCATGCCAGAACATCTTATTTACCTCATAGTAACAGCTGACCTCGGTAGCAGTTACCGTCCAATTAAGTTTACCATAACATCTTAGTAACCCAGTGTACCTCATAGTAACAGCTCTACCTCCTTCATAGTAAAGGGCATGTACGCTTCAATAAGTCAACAGGCCTTACTTGTACCTCATATAACCACAGAACTGTACCTCATAGATAGATAACAGGCGGGCTGTACCTCATCAGCTAACAGCCTGTCTTCTAGCATTTAACCAATCCGGCCATAGAAACAGTCCCTATGCTACCTAATGATGATAACACGGCAATGAACCTCGATAGTAAAACCCCAGTCCTAGTCTCTCCGCTGTATCTCAGTAGTAACAGGCCAGCACTCAATGGCCTGAGTAAACAGCAGCTGCATACCCTAACATAGTAAACAAGAAGACCTGTACACAGTAGTAACAGGCTGTACCTAACCATTAGTAACACAGGGCTGTACCTTACATCAGTAACAGCCGCCTTGGTATACCTCATAGCAATCACACATTGTACCTCAAACAAGGCTAATCGATGAGCTTACCTCCACACTAACGGCGTACCTCACAGTAAGTAACAGCCATGGTACCGTGCACCGAAGTACCAGTGCTGCTACTCTCATAAGTAACAGCAGTGTACCTTATAGCTTAACCAGCTTTATCTACATAGTAATAGACGCAGGTGTATCTTGCATAGTACACCAGGCTTGACCTCATAGTCAACAGTCTGTACCCATAGTAACAGTCGTGCTAGTTCCTCATAGTAACTATGGCTGTATCTTCATATGAATAGCTGTATCCTACGAGTCCTAGTAACAGACCTTTGTACCTCATAGTGATACAGCTGCAACCTCATAAAACCTAAACAGCCCGCTGCACTTGTATTACGTAACAGCGTCAATTTACCTGCATAGTAACAGGCACTGTACTCTTCATATAAGATACAGCGGCCGTACCTCATAGTAACAGGTATGTCTACTCTCATCATTCGTAAGTCAAAGACAGGCGCTGTCTGTCTCTTGCACCTTATAGTAACATGCAATTGCTACTCATTAGTAACAGGCTGTAACCTCTATAGTAACAGGGCTAACAGCCTGTTACTCTGCATTAGATAACAGGTCTGTACCCCTCATGTACAGTCTAGTCTAATACTAGCCCATGTGAGCCTCATGTTATGATAACAGGTCCATGTTACCTCACAGTAACCCAAGCAGGTGAACCAGCAAGTGTATCTCACATAGGTAAACACGGTCACTAGTTGTAAACTCAATAAAGTTAACCAGGCCTCATTGTACACGGCGATTATAAACAGACTGCATGACGCCTCATTACCAGTTTCAATACAGGCTAGGTATCTTTCATAAAGTACACAGGCTCGTATCTCATAGTATATCAAGCCACGGTATCTCCACCTCAAGTAAGCAGGCCTTGTAACCTCAAACAAGCCTGTACCTTCAGATTGATAGTTAACAAGGCTGTACCTCACTAGTCAGAAAGGCTGACCTCACGTAATTAGCTAACAGGCTGAATACCTTCTACAAGTAACAGCAAGGCTGTCCTCACATGTGAGACAGGCTAATCTCACCCATTACCCACAGTCAACAGGAGGTAACCATGGGCTACCTTGTCCACACTACCACGAGTAACAGGGGCGTTTACCTCACCAGGCCGTAGTATAACAGGCCTGTTATCACCCATGCTAACCAGGCTGAGTATCTAACAAGCAGTCACAGAGCTGTACGCTCACGATCACCAGAGCTAAAAACACGCAGGCCTGTTGATACCAATCACCCCGTTAAACACAGGGCTGTAATAACGGCTCGTCTAACCCTCTGTAAAGTAACAGGCGGCGCTGGCCTCACGCAGTTACAAGGTTGTACCTCTAGAACAGGCTGTACCTCAATGTAAAAGACACAGGAGCCTTGTACTCTTCATTAAGTATTACAGAGTCCTGTACTCGCATAGTAACAGGGCAACAGGCTGTACCTCTAGTATTACAGGTGCCATTGATAGTAAACCGGCTCATGTACCTCTAACTATGGCTGTACCTTCATAGTAAAACAGGCTGTGAACCTCATACAATGGACGAAATCAGAGCCTCCCATTGTTAATCTCTAGAGTAACAGAGCTGTAACTCTCAATGGCGTAAGCTTATAACAGCGACATGTGATACCATACATGAGCCCACCAGCTTGTACCTCATCTCATAGAACAGGCCGTCTCTAGTAAATAAAAGAGCCTGTACCCTCAGCGTCTTGTACCATGCTAACCATGGCTGTTACGTCTACAATAGTAACAGCTGTTCACCCATGAGTAGTACAAGTCTAGTAGCGCTCTAAACGTAGACGACGGCTGTATCAACCCATTAAAGACAGGCATGTACAACTCCAAGTGCTGTACCTCTAGTAAACCAAGGAGCCTAGAATACACCCGTGCCTGTACCTCTTAAAGTTAACAAGCACGGCCTGTGTACTCACCTCCAAATAAAGTTAACAACAGGCGAGCTGTATGCTACTCATACGAATATAACAGCTGTACCTCATAGTAAAGACTAAGGCACCTGTGATCTGCATTAGTATAAGGTCGCCTGCTAGACTCTCATAGTAAAACAGGCTTGAAAGCGGAAATAAGTTTTGAAGCTAAGAACTGCACGATTCAATTTCATAACAGCAATTTTCACCCTGATTTTTAGATTGATGTAGGGACTAAATTAATGGTGGTGTGTTCCTAGGGTGCAGAAAATACCGGAATAGTGCCAGCTCCAAGGGTTGCCCTAAAAACACTACTCCTGTTCCTTACTCAGGATCACTCTTCCACACTACTTCCTTACTCGCTCTCTGTAATTTACCGCGTCCTCTGTACAGAGGATGATATCATGCCTTCTCCACCTGGCTTGGCTTACGTTAAGATTAGGACAGTCCTGCCATAGTGAACCCGGTCTGACGTCCTATATGATTGTCCAGACTCTCAGATATAGAGTCCTTTGGTAATGCGTTGTCAACTCAATTTGAACAACTCGTGACTTTGAGAATTTTGACATTCTGACCCCAAAGTGGTTGTCTCAGTCGGTTTCACGTGCTTGGCTGCGTCAGTTTTGTGTAGCATACCTGCTGTCATCCACGAGGAGGTGTTCTCTGGTGATAAGAATTATTATTGTGACGGCAAAGCCTGTTCTTTTACCTTCCTCTCAGAGCACCAGCCTCTACATCTATAGCTTTTCTCCTCCCTCTGCTAGAGACACAGCGCCTCCTACATCATAGCTGTCTTCTCTCCTCTCTGAGCACCAGCCCCTACATCATAGCTGTTCTCCTCTCAGAGCCACAGCCTCTACATCATCAGCTGTTTCTCTCCTCTCCTGAGCACCAGCCCCTACATCATAGCTGTTTCTCTCTCTCTCTCCTCTGAGCACCAGCCCTACATCATAGCTGTTTTCTCTCCTCTCAGAGCACCAGCCTCTACATCATAGCTGTTTCCCTCTCAAGACACCAGCCTCTACATCACACTGTTTGGTGCTCAGAGAGGAGAGAAACAGCTGATGATGTAGAGGCTGGTGCTCTGAGAGGAGAAACAGCTATGATGTAGAGGCTGGTGCTCTGAGAGGAAGGTAAAAGAACAGGCTTGCCGTCACATAATAATTCCTATCACCAGAACACACTCCTCGTGGATGACAGCAGGTATCTACACAAAACTGACCGCAAAGCACTGGAACCGACTGAGACAAACCACTTTGGGGATCAGAATGTCAAATATCCTCAAGTCACGAGTTGTTCAAAGCCCATACAACAGGCTCTATCTGAGAGTCTGGACAACATATAGCAGCGGGGCATGCAGGACATCCTACCGTAGCCAGCCATAGCAGGACATGATATAACTCCTTCTACAGAGGACGAGTAAACACAGAGACGAGTAGGAAGTGTGTGGAGAGATATGGTGAGAGTGTTTTAGGGCCCGGAGCTGGCCATTCTCTTCCTGCCAAAACCACAACATCAGTCACATCAATCTAAAATCAGGAAATTGCTGTTTGAATTGAATCGTCAGTAGCTTCAAAACTTAAGTTCCGCTTTCAGCCTGTTACTATGAGGTACAGCCTGTTACTATGAGATACAGCCTGTTACTATGAGGTACAGCCTGTTACTATGAGGTACAGCCTGTTACTGAGGTACAGCCTGTTACTGAGGTACAGCCTGTTACTGAGGTACAGCCTGTACTAGGTACAGCCTGTTACTATGAGGTACAGCCTGTTACTATGAGGTACAGCCTGTTACTATGAGGTACAGCCTGTTACTATGAGGTACAGCCTGTTACTAGGGTACAGCCTTTACTATGAGTACAGCCTGTTACTATGAGGTAACAGCCTGTTACTATGAGACAGCCTTTACTATGAGGTACAGCCTGTTACTATGAGTACAGCCTGTTACTATGAGGTACAGCCTTTACTATGAGGTACAGCCTGTTACTATGAGGTACAGCCTTACTATGAGGTACAGCCTGTTACTTGAGGTACAGCCTGTTACTGTGAGTAACGTACTTGAGTACGCCTGTTACTGTGAGGTACAGCCTGTTACTGTGAGGTACAGCCTGTTACTGTGAGTACAGCCTGTTACTGTGAGGTACAGCCTGTTACTGTGAGGTACAGCCTGTTACTGTGAGGTACAGCCTGTACTGTGAGGTACAGCCTGTTACTGTGAGGTACAGCCTGTTACTGTGAGGTACAGCCTGTTACTGTTGAGGTACAGCCTGTTACTGTTGAGATACAGTCTGTTACTATGAGATACAGCCTGTTACTATGAGGATACAGCCTGTTACTATGAGGAATACAGCTGTTACATGAGGTACACCTTTACTATGAGGTACAGCCTGTTACTGTGAGTACAGCCTGTTACTGTGAGGTACACCTGTACTATGAGTAAGCTGGACAGCCTGTTACGATGAGGGTACAGCCTGTTACTATGAGGTACAGCCTGTACTATGAGGTACAGCCTGTTACTATGAGGTACAGCCTGTTACTATGAGTACGCTTTACTATGAGGTACAGCCTGTTACTATGAGGTACAGCCTGTTACTATGAGGTACAGCCTGTTTACTATGAGGTACAGCCTGTTACTATGAGGTGCAGCCTGTTACTATGAGGTGCAGCCTGTTACTGAGGTACAGCCTGTTACTATGAGATACAGCCGATTACTGGATACAGCCTGTACTATGAGATACAGCCTGTTACTATGAGGTACAGCCTGTTACTATGAGGTACAGCCTGTTACTATGAGATACAGCCTATTACTATGAGATACAGCCTGTTACTATGAGTACAGCCTGTTACTATGAGTACAGCCTGTTACTGTGAGGTACAGCCTGTACTGGGAGGTACAGCCTTGTTACTGTGAGGTACAGCCTGTTACTATGAGACAGCCTGTACTTAGACGCCTGTTACTATAGGTACAGCCTGTTACTATGAGGTACAGCCTGTTACTATGAGGTACAGCCTGTTACTATGAGTACCTTCGTTACTTGATACAGCCTGTTACTATGAGATACAGCCAGAAGACAGCCTGTTACTATGAGGTACAGCTGTTACTATGAGGTACAGCCTGTTACTATGAAGACAGCTAGAAGACAGCCTGTTACTATGAGGGACAGCCTGTTACTATGAGGTACAGCCTGTTACTATGAGGACAGCCTGTTACTATGAGTACAGCCTGTACTATGACGTACAGCTGTACTATGAGGTACAGCCTGTTTACTATGAGGTACAGCCTGTTACTTATTGAGGTACAGCCTGTTACTATGAGGTACAGCCTGTTACTATGAGGTACAGCCATTACTATAGAGATACAGCCTGTTACTATGAGTACAGCCTGTTACTATGAGGTACAGCCTGTTACTATGAGGTACAGCCTGTTACTATGAGATACAAGCCTGTTACTATGAGATACAGCCTGTTTACTATGAGTACAGCCTGTTACTGTGAGGTACAGCCTGTTACTGTGAGGTACAGCCTGTTACTGTGAGGTACAGCCGTTTACTGTGAGGTACAGCCTGTTACTGTGAGGTACAGCCTGTTACTGTGAGATACAGCCTGTTACTATGAGATACAGCCTGTTACCGATTGACGTACAGCCTGTTACTATGAGGTACAGCCTGTTACTATGAGTACAGCCTGTTACTATGAGGTACCTTCTGTTACTATGAGGTACAGCCTGTTACTATGAGGTACAGCCTGTACTATGAGGTACAGCCTGTTACTATGAGATACAGCCAGAAGACAGCCTGTTACTATGAGGTACAAGCCTGTACTAGAGGTACAGCCTGTTACTATGAGTACAGCCTGTTACTTATGAGATACAGCCTGTTTTACTTGTGAGGTACAGCCTGTTACTATGAGGTACAGCCTGTTACTGTGAGGTACAGCCTGTTACTGTGAGGTACAGCCTGTTACTGTGAGGTACAGCCTGTTACTGTGCAGTACAGCCTGTTCACTGTCTGAGGTACAGCCTGTTACTGTGAGGTACAGCCTGTTACTGTGAGGTACAGCCTGTTACTATGAGGTACAGCCTGTTACTAGAGGTGTAAGCCTGTTACTATGAGGTACAGCCTGTTACTATGAGGTACAGCCTGTTACTATGAGGTACAGCCTGTTACTATGAGGTACAGCCTGTTACTATGAGGTACAGCTAGAAGACAGCCTGTTACTATGAGGTACCGAGCACGCCCCCATTCTCAACGACGGGGCTGTAGTGGAGCAGGTTGAGATCTTCAAGTTTCTTGGTGTCCACATCAACAACGATCTATCATGGTCCAAACACAACAAGACAGTCGTGAAGAGGGGACGACAAAGCCTATTCCCCCTCAGGAAACTAAAAAGATTTGGCATGGGTCCTCAGATCCTCAAAAGGTTCTACAGCTGCAACATCGAGAGCATCCTGACTGGTTGCATCACTGCCTGGTACGGCAACTGCTCGGCCTCCGACCGCAAGGCACTACAGAGGGTTGTGTGTACAGCCCAGTACATCACTGAGGGCTAAGCTTCCTGCCATCCAGGACCTCTATACCAGGCGGTGTCAGAGGAAGGTACTAAAAATGGTTAAAGACCCCAGCCACCCCAGTCATAGACTGTTCTCTACTACCGCACGGCAAGCGGTACCGGAGTGCCAAGTCTAGGACAAAAAGGCTTCTCAACATTTTTTACCCCCAAAACTACTTTTGACAAGGCCACATAGGCCCATATTTAGGGAATAAGGTGCCATTTGGGACGCAGAGGGGTATTACACAAACTAAAAGGAGTCAGTGTTTGTACCCATTGCGATGGGGATGTCGGTCCAGTTCAGAGCACACTTCTGAGTGCAGACCCCCTCCTCGTTGAGCACCACCGTGAGGTCATCCTGGCCCACCGCCACCTTCCCATCAGCCAGGGGGACCACCAGGGGCTCCAGCTGCTTCCCCGTGGGGAAGAGCTCCTTGATGGAACCACGACCATCCATCTGGAGGACAAAGAGACAGATGTCAAGGGGAGAGGTCTGAGGATACAGAGGGGAATAACACACAACCAATCTCCTGCTATCCGCTCCTGTCCTGATTCGGAGCGGAAACAACTGACCAGGTGAAAGCTACTGAAAGCTGAACAACCTAATTATAAGCGTCTATCATATTATTGTTAACTTGTCAAGTCTTCTCCAAATCAGTGCAGACGAAGAGGGTAATTGAGAAAGAGGTCAAAGCCCCTCTTCATAATAATAGCTCATATACACATAATATATCATATTAGAAGAGGTCTTCCACAGGTTCACATGAAATCCACACACAGTGTTTCCCTTTTTTGTGCCCCACTGACCCGGATGAGGTAGTAGTCCCTCTTGAACCCGACACAGATGGAGTTCTGACACCAGGCCATGGACTTCGGGATGTCCGGAGCAGAAAAGTCCCCCTGACAGACAAAGAAACACTAATAAGGTTCATTCCTTTTGGTTAACAATATCCCTCTAAACAAGGTTTGTTTATCCTGCCATTATAGCAGACCACTCACTCCCCCCACCCCCCCCATGTCACCTGCAGCTCGTAGAACTCCCTGTCTCACCTGCAGCTCGTAGAACTCCCTGTCTCACCTGCAGCTCGTAGAACTCCCTGTCTCACCTGCAGCTCGTAGGAACTCCCTGTCTCACCTGTAGCTCGTAGAACTCCCTGTCTCACCTGTAGCTCGTAGAACTCCCTGTCTCACCTGTAGCTCGTAGAACTTCCTGTCTTACCTGCAGCTCGTAGAACTCCCTGTCTCACCTGTAGCTCGTAGAACTTCCTGTCTTACCTGTAGCTCGTAGAACTCCCTGTCCTTCCAGTAGTACAGCTGAAGCTTCTTCTTCACAGCAACACACATCCTCAGCTGGGCTTCTCCCGAGGGGGACTGCTGCAAGGAAGAAGAAGATCTATTCGTCAAATTTTTCACAAAGGAAACCGATTTTACAGGAGTTACAGATAAATAGAAATCAGTGGTTCACGTCAAAAAAACATTTACAAACTATGTGGTCATCTCACCTGCAGGTCACAGGCGAAGAGCGTTGCCCCTCTGGCCTTGGAGACCACAGTAATCTGCTGGAAGGTCAAAAGGTCATGTACATGGATGTTGTTCTCTGTAGGGGGAGAGAACGGTACACACACACACACACACACACACACACACACACACACACACACACACACACACACACGAAAAACATGGATTACTGAGATGAACAACCACATGTTCAAGTTAACAACACACACGCTTGTTTGCTGAAGAGGATATGTGTTTCACCTACCTAACAGACTGATGAGGACCTTGTACTGAGACACGACAAACAGCTGTGAGAAGGAGAGACAAGGAGGTTTGAACTTCAAATCTTATTGGTCACATACACACGTTTAGCAGATGTTATTGCGGGTGTCGCGAAAACGCTTGTGTTTTCCTAGCTCCCAACAGTGCAGTAGTATCTAACGATTCACAACAACACACACAAATCTAAAAATAGAAGAATGGAATTAAGAAATATATAAAATATTAGATCGAGCAATGTCGGAGTGGCATTCACAAAAATACAGTAGAACAGAATACAGTAAAAAAACATGAGATGAGTAAAGCAAATATATGTAAACATTATTAAAGTGACTTGTGATCTATTTATTAAAGTGGCCAGTGATTTCTAGTCTATGTTGACAGCAGGACAACGGTAGAATAAGTGCCGGATATAAGCTCTTTCCAGAGCTTGAAATACCAAATTGTGCTATCGAGGAGGTTCCTTGTTGTTGTTGTCGTCAATCGATCGGTCACGTGTTCAATCTGTGGTATGAAGTGTATACCCTGAGTTGTACTCATATAGAGAGGGAGGAGGCTAATGGGGGCTAAGCTAGCACATAAACGCAAACACACACCTAATCCTTGTCAGTCATTGTCATACCATATTTGGCTTGACAATGACAGCAACTGAACCAGGCTAGGATAATGGAGTGTCTACTATATTTCTTTAAAATCTGACAGACCGTCATTTTAAATAAATAAAAATGACTGTCACATCAACAGAATGTGAAGTCTCATCCGGACTAAATTACCTGCTGGATCTTCTTGGAGAAGTTCTTGTTGGACTTCTCCAGAGTCACCTCAAACCGGTTGCTACCTATGAGGAAGAGAGAGAGATAGCAGGTGGAGGGGAGAACCACAATGACACCGGAAACTATGCTTTGTAGACGTCAAACACACACATACAACTAGACAGGGCCCTGGGACACGCGTACAACTAGACAGGCCCTGGACACAGTACAACTAGACAGGCCCTGGGACACACGTACAAACTAGACAGGGCCCTGGGACACACGTACAACTAGACAGGCCCTGGACACACGTACAGAATAGACAGGGCCCTGGGACACACGTACAAATAGACAGGGCCCTGGGACACACGTACAACTAGACAGGGCCCTGGACACACGTACAACTAGACAGGCCCTGGGACACACGTACAACTAGACAGGGCCCTGGACACACGTACAACTAGACAGGGCCCTGGGAAACACGTACAAATAGACAGGGCCCGGGACACACGTACAAATAGACAGGGCCCTGGGACACCACGTACAAATAGACAGGGCCCTGGGACACACAATACAACTAGACAGAGCCTGAGACACACAATACAATAGACAGGCCTGGGACACGCGTCACAACTAGACAGCCCTGGACACACGTACAACTAGACAGGGCCCATGGACACACTACAACTAGACAGGCCCTGGACACACGCTAACAACTAGACAGGGCCCTGGGACACACGTTACAACTAGACAGGGCCCTGGGACACACGTACAACTAGACAGGCCCTGGGAAAACACGTACAACTAGACAGGGGCCACTGGGACACACGTACAAATAGAACAGGCCCTGGGGACACACGTACAAATAGACAGGGCCCTGGGACACACGTACAATAGCAGGCCCTGGGACACACGATACAAATAGACAGGGCCCTGGGACACACGTACAAATAGACAGGGCCCTGGGACACACGTACAAATAGACAGGGCCCTGGGACACACATACAAAATAGACAGGGCCCTGGGACACACAATACAAACTAGACAGGCGCCTGCGGGACACAACAATACAACTGACAGGCCCGGACACACGTAACAAATAGAACAGGGCCCTGGGACACACGTACAAATAGACAGGGCCCTGGGACACACGTACAAACAGACAGGGCCCTGGGACACACGTACAAACAGACAGGGCCCTGGGACACACGTACAAATAGACAGGGCCCTGGGACACACGTACAAACAGACAGGGCCCTGGGACACACGTACAAATAGACAGGGCCCTGGGACATACGTACAAACAGACAGGGCCCTGGGACACACGTACAAACAGACAGGGCCCTGGGACACTGACATCTCATTCACCTGCATCCTTTTTTATCCTGTAGAGCAGGAGATGGCCTGGTTTAGTCCCTACCAGAAGCCAGTCCTCTGTTATGTGATAGGGAGGAGAGAAGGTCATGATCAGTAAGTTTGACTACATCCCAAATGTAGTGCACTATGGCTCTCATCAAAAGTAGTGTACTACGTAGGGAACACACATCACCGAGCGAAATTATAACCATGTGCAAGACAGGATTGCTTTGTTTACAAGCAATCGGTCACGGTCACGTCAAAACTCATCCAAGCTAACTTTGCTACAACTAGCTGGCAACAAACCAGCCAGCTAGCTTAGTACCTACCTAGTTAACTAGTTAGGTAGTTTATGGCAACAATAATTTGCTATGGTTAGCTAGCTTGCTGACATTATCAACTTACCCCAAGCCGCAAGACAGTCAATCTGAAGAGGCAGTTTCTCCAGGATAGGGACCGTTTCGTAAGCGTCATGCATTGTGGAGTCTTGGTAGTTACCTAGTTGACTTCCCGATAAATTATCAAACCAGTTGAAGATAACTGTTGTTTCGTTTTAGCTAGCTATGCACTAACTCGTTAGTCAGCCACAGTACTGTACCGTTAGTGACAATAACAAAACACTTTTGTGCAACGTTAGAAAAAGGTACGTCTGAAATGTCAAGTCCAACCCGTCGATCAAATAGTGTCTTTAATCCGTGGAGGTAACCTTAAGAGAATTCCTCTGTCATTCGTCGAAGCCATGACATCCAAACAAATAGCAAGCAAATTGATTAGCTAACTAACTTGCCATGTTAGCGAGAGGACACAAAAATTATAACGCGTTAGCAAAATTCCATGTTGGTCTTGACCGACCCCTAATTACAACTTAATTGAAACAGAAATCTGAAAGAATTAGCTAAATACTTCTCCTACAAAATGTTCTGCTAGTCAATAAGCTAACACAAGAGATACAAGACATATCTGCTAACACTCAGTGGCTAGCTCCTCTCTGACTCGCGTTTTGACAGGCACGTCACATGGCCAGTACATCAGAGAGGAAGAGGCGAAGCGAGATGGGAAACTCGGCCCTGAATCTGTCTCGCCCACCAAGAGAGGAGGGTTTTGTATGGGTGTCGAATTAGGTCAAACCCCAAAAAATTTAATGGTTTATTTGCTGCGTAAGGTTTATTTGATCGAATAGAAGTTTCGCAATGCTTAGGTTGTTACGAGTACACTGATATAAATAGGACACGTGACACACCGCCAACTTTGATGTAATTTAAAAAAAAACTTTTATATCGAAGTTGTGCGTTAAGGACATGTGTTTTCATTGTCAGAGCGGCCACTCGAAAATCTGGTCAATATAATGGATAATATGTGAGTACAATCACGAGGGATGAATTATAACAAAGGTGACCCTTAACCAGCATTCTAGCACAGGGTCGTAGATGAGAAGAATGAGAATCTTGTGACCCTAAAAAAAAAGGTACATTTCATTTCACATAATACTATACACATATTGTATTAAATTTGCATGATGACGAGGTTTTAATATAAACTTTAATCCCAGAATAAACAGCAAAAAATGCATACATTAATGTAACAAAGAAATTACAACGCAGACCCACTTTACTGTACATTAGATGCTGTCCTTATTTCCTGCTAAACAAAAAAACAAATGCAGGACAATTTAACAATACAAAACCATATGTTGTCTGTAGAATAAATTACTGGGTCAACTGGGCCATGGTCCTCTGTAGAGTCCACAGTCAGGCTGGTGTTTGGGGGGGGGGGGGCGAGGACCTGAGACGCTCGAAAAACTTAATTATGCTTGGGAACGTGGTGGCAGAAACAGGACGTAAAAAAAGCCTCACATGACACATAAATAATGCATTAAGTCAAATAGAACAAATGATAACTGCACTCGATGTCAATACTATTATAGATAGGTGTCTAATGGCAGACTGACTGGCCATCTGTGGGCCATAGCCGACGGAGCTATCCCAAACGGAAACACGTCGATGTGCGGAGGGAGCATTCTCCAAACTGGAACTGTCCTCTTGTAGGGAGTCAATCCCAAACGGAACCCTATGTGGGAGCATCCCAAACGGAACCCTATGTGGGAGCATCCCAAACGGAACCCTATGTGGGAGCATCCCAAACGGAACCCTCTGTGGGAGCATCCCAAACGGAACCCTCTGTGGGAGCATCCCAAACGGAACCCTATGTGGGAGCATCCCAAACGGAACGCTATGTAGTGCACTACTTTTGACCAAGGCCCCATAAGGTAGTGCACTACTTTTGACCAGGGCCCCATAGGGTAGTGCACTACTGTTGACCAGGGCCCCATAGGGTAGTGCACTACTGTTGACCAGGGCCCCATAGGGTAGTGCAGTACTGTTGACCAGGGCCCCATAGTGTAGTGCACTACTGTTGACCAGGGCCCAGGCCAAAAGTAGTGCGTTCAATTTAGGATGCAGACCTAGATTTACCAAACTGCAAATCTTCACATGGTCACAAATATAATACTATACATGCAGTACGTCACGCTGCTGCCAGCCCAGCCCACTCCCTCACTATATCCCAAGTATCTCTCCTTCCTCCCAAAGTGTGCACATCTTCACTTCCCTTCACTGATTTGAAAGGAAATGGGTGGAAACCCCCACTAGCCCATGCCTCCACCAATCCAATGCTTGTAGATGTATGGGAGGTAGTGAACGAGTGCACACTTCAAGAGAAAGAAGTGCACACTTCAAGAGAAAGAAGATACTATTGGCTATATTGGGGGCGGCAGGCAGCGTGGATCGAATCCCCCCCGAGTTGACGAGGTATAAATCTGTCTTTCTGCCCCTGAACGAGGCAGTTAACCCATTGTAGGCCGTTATTGTAAGTAAGAATTTGTTCTTTAACTGACTTGCCCTAGTTAAATAAAAAGGTCAAATAAAAAAAATATCCATCGACTTGCCACTCCTATCTGAGGATACAGCATCATGGCCAGATGGGCATCCTATGGGTCAAAAGTAGTGCACTACCCTATGGGCCTTGGTCAAAAGTAGTGCACTACCCTATGGGGCCCTGGTCAAAAGTAGTGCACTACAGAGGGAATAGGGAGCCATTTGGCAAAACCGTAGAGTTTATTAGCGGCTGCATGGCGGTGCTCAAAATGAAGGAACATAAAAAGGTGTTGGACATAAATATAGGATCTAATGGGTCCCTTCATTTAACTCCCATCAATGGCTGCCTCGGTGAAACCTCTCCACTCGGTCTTCATTTAACTCCATCAATGGCTGCCTCGGTGAAACCCCTCCACTCGGTCTTCATTTAACTCCATCAATGGCTGCCTCGGTGAAACCCCTCCACTCGGTCATTCCATTTTGGATCTCTCCATCTTGGTTTTCAGAATTTCCTGGGGACAAAAAAGCGAGAGAAACATGTGTCCTATGAGTCTCTGTTGAATGATGGTAACACAAAATATAACTTTTGACTGAGCTTTTTTTAATAGACAAAAATGTAACCGGCAGTCATTATGAGAGAGAAGTTACTTATTTACCTCTTCTTCGTCAAGCATTACTGGGAGGGCTCTGCAGAGAGGGAGACAGAGAGAGAGGGAGACAGAGAGACAGAGAGACAGAGAGAGACAGAGAGAGAGAGACAGAGAGAGAGAGAGAGACCTCTCTCTCTGTCTCCCTCTCTCTCTGTCTCCCTCTCTCTCTGCTCTCTCTGTCTCTCCCTCTCTCTCTCTGTTCCTCTCTCTCTGTCTCTCTCTCTCTGTCTCTCTCATCTCTCTGTCCTCTCTCTCTCTCTGTCTCTCTCTCTGTCTCTCTCTGTCTCCCTCCTCTCTGCTGTCTCTTGGTCTCCCTCTCTCTCTGGTCTCCTCTCTCTGTCTCTCTCTGTCATCCTCTCTCTCTTCGTCTCTCTCTCTCTCTGTCTCTCCCTCTCTCTGTCTCTCTGTCTTCTGTTCTCCTGTCTCTCTTCTCTCTGTCTCTCTCTCTTCTCTCTCCTCTCTCCTCTCTGCTTTCTCTCTCTCTTCTCGTTTCTCTTCTCTCTCTCTCTGTCTCTTCTCTCTCTGGCTCTCTCTGTCTCTCTGTCTCTCTGTCTCCCCTCTCTCTTCTCCGTCCCCCCTCTCTGCAGAGCCCTCTCAGAATGCTCTGACGAAGAAGAGGGTAAATAAGTAACTTCTCTCTATAAATGACTGCCGGTTACATTTTGCCTCTATTAAAAAACTCAGATCAAACGTTATTTGTCTGTGTTACCATCAATTCAACAGAGACTCATAGGACCATCATTGTTTCTCTCGCTTTTTTTGTCCCCAGGAAAATTTCTGAAAACCCAAGATGGGAGAATCCAAAATGGGACATGACCGAGTGGATAGGTGGGTATTCACCTGAGGCCAGCATTGATGGAGTATAATGAAAAGGACCGGATGGCAGGGGGTTCAACCGAGGCAGCCATGGATGGGAGTTAAATGAAGACCGAGTGAGAGTGTTCACCGAGGCAGCCATTGATGGGAGTATAAAATGAAGGGACCATTAGATCCTATATTTAATGTCCAAACACCTTATTTATGTTCCTTCATTTTGAGCAACCGCCATGCGCCCCGTAATAAACTCTACGGGTTTGCCAAATGGCTCCCTATTCCCTCTGTAGTGCACTACTTTTGGACGCAGGCCCCATAGGGTAGTCACTACTTTTGACGGTAAGGCCCCATAGGGTATGCACTACTTTTGACCCATGGATGCCACCTGGCCATGATTTGGCTGTTCATCTCAGATAGGAGTGGCACGTCGATGGATTATTTTTTTATTTGACCTTTTTTTCATTTAACTAAGGGCAAGCAGTTATGACAAATTCTTAGCTTACAATATAAACGGCCTAACAATTGGGTTTAAACTGCCTCGTTTCAGGGGGTAGAAAGACAGATTTAGTACCTCGTCCAACCTTCGGGGGGGATTCCAGTAATACACTAGTTGCTGCGCTGCCGGCCTCCCAATAACGGCCAATAGTATCTTTCTTTCTCACTTGAAAGTGATAGCACTTCTTTTCTCTTGGAAGTGTGCACTGGTTTCACTACCTCCCATACATCTACAAGCATTGGGAATTAGGAGTTGAGAGCGTTATGTGGGCTAAGGTGGGTTTCCACACCATTTCCTTTCAATCAGTTGAAGGGAAGTGAAGATGTGCACACTTTGGGAGGAGGAGAGATACTTGGGATATAGTGAGGGAGTGGGCTGGGCTGGCAGCAGCGTGATCGTACTGGCATGTATAGTATTATAAATTTGTGACGCAATGTGAACGATTTGCAGTTTGGTAAAATCCCACCCTTTTTTTTTTTGTTTTCTTTGAGTGGGTCTGCAATCTAAACATGTGAACGCAACTAAAACTTTGTGGCCTGGCGCCCTGGTCAGATGCGATGTAGATGCACTACATAATGGGCGCCCTGGTACAAACTAGTACTGCACTACACCCTATGGGGGCCTGGTCAACATAGTGCACTACCCTATGGGGCTGGTCAACAGTAGTGCACACTACTATGTGGGCCCTGGTCAAAAGTAGTGCACAATTACCTTTATGGGGCCTTGTCAAAAGTAAGTGCACTACATAGCGTATCCGTTTGGGATGCTCCGCCACATAGGGTTCCGTTTGGGATGGCTCCCACAGAGGGTTCCAGTTTGGATGCTCCCACATGAGGGTCCCGTTTGGATGCCTGCTTCCACATAGGGTTCCGTTTGGGATGTCCCACATGGGTTCCAAGTTTGGGATGCTCGCCCACATGGGTTCCGTTTGGGATGCTCCCACATTAGGTTCCGTTTGGGATTGACTCCCTACAAGAGGACAGTTCCAGTTTGGAGAATGCTCCCTCCGCACATCGACGTGTTTCCGTTTGGGATAGCTCCGTCGGCTATGGCCCACAGATGGCCAGTCAGTCTGCCATTAGACACCTATCTATAATAGTATTGACATCGAGTGCAGTTATCATTTGTTCTATTTGACTTAATGCATTATTTATGTGTCATGTGAGGCTTTTTTTACGTCCTGTTTCTGCCACCACGTTCCCAAGCATAATTAAGTTTTTCGAGCGTCTCAGGTCCTCGCCCCCCCCCCCCCAAACACCAGCCTGACTGTGGACTCTACAGAGGACCATGGCCCAGTTGACCCAGTAATAATTATTCTACAGACAACTTACACAGGTTTTTTATTCCGTTAATTGTCCTGCAATATATGTAGTTTCTGGTTGTGTACTAGGCAGGAAACTAAGGACAGCATCTAAATACGTACAGGTGGTAAAGGTGGGTTCTGCGTTTGTACATTTCTTTGTTACATTAATGTATGCATTTTTTGCTGTTTATTCTGGATTAAAGTTTATATTCAAAACTCGTCATCCATG
>NC_036854.1:1675835-1680420 GCF_002910315.2 Salvelinus sp. IW2-2015
CCCTTTCTCCCTCCTTCTAACCTTACTGTGTTTGCTTCTATCTAGAGACAGAGAGAGACAGAGAGAGAGGGAGACAGAGAGAGAGGGAGACAGAGATAATTGCTCATTTGTTCATGTATGATTTTTTTAAATGTACACTACCAGTCAAAAGTTTTTCAACACTTACTCATTCAAGGGTTTTTCTTTATTTTTTACATCGCACAATAATAGTGAAGTAATAAAAACGATGATATAACACATATGGAATCATGTAGCAACCAAAAGTTTTAAACCAAATCAAAACATTTTATATTTGAGATTCATCAAAGTAGCCACCCTTTGCCTTGATGACAGCTTTGCACACTTGGTATTCTCTAAACCAGCTTCACCTGGAATGCTTTTCCAACAGTCTTGAATGAGTTCCCACATATGCTGAGCACTTGTTGGCTGCTTTTCCTGCAGAATGCTGTGATAGCCATGCTGGTTAAGTGTGCCTTGAATTCTAAATAAATCACTGACCGTCACCAGCAAAGCCCCCCCCACACCATCACACCTCCTCCTCCAAAATGTTCCTTTCTTTCCTACTCACACATCAGCAACAGTTGTGGGAATGTTCTCCTCAACCCATTTCAGATCTTCATCCTGAGAACAAGAGAAAGGATACATTAATTTATTTGTAAATACGCAAAACAGTGTCTTGAATCAGATTGGACTGTGAAAAGATTACTAAGTTAAGTCATCAGACCCCAAACATGGATCATCAAAAAGCTGTGCTATTAAAATCTCGGACAACCCGAAGATTCCTAGATGCCCTTCCAGACTCCCTCCACCTACCCAAGGACGTCAGAGGACAAAAATCAGTTAACCACCTAACTGAGGAACTCAGTACCCTAGATGCAGTTGCACCCCTAAAAACGAAAAACATTTGTCATAAGAAACTAGCTCTCTGGTATACAGAAAATACCCGAGCTCTGAAGCAAGCTTCCAGAAAATTGGAACGGAAATGGCGTCACACCAAACTGTACGTCTTCCGACTAGCTTGGAAAGACAATACCGTGCAGTATCGAAGAGCCCTCACTGCTGCTCGATCATCCTATTTTTACAACTTAAATTGAGGAGAATAAGAACAATCCAACAAATATTTTTGATATGTCGCAAAGCTAACTAAAAAGCAGCATTCCCCAAGAGAGTACGGCTTTCACTTCAGCAGTGATGCATTCATGAACTTCTTTGACGAAAAGATCATGATCATTAGAAAGCAAATTACGGACTCCTCTTTAAATCTGCGTATTCCTCCAAAGTTCAGTTGTCCTGAGTCTGCACAACACTCCCAGGACCTAGGATTGATGAAAATAATCATGGCCTCTAAACCTTCAAGCTGCATACTGGATCCTATTCCAACTAAACTACTGAAAGAGCTGCTTCCTGTGCTTGGCCCTCCTATGTTGAACATAATAAATGGCTCCCTATCCGGATGTGTACCAACGTCACTGAAAGTGGCAGTAATAAAGCCTGCCTATATCGAATCTCCCATTCCTCTCAAAACATTTTTGAAAAAGCTGTTGCTCAGCAACTCAGTGCCTATACGCTGACTTGGTGAGTGAATTTATAAGGAACTGCATTGGAGATGTTGTACCCACTGTGACTATTTAAACCTACCCTAACCAGAAACCATGGATGGATGGCGGCATTCGGGCAAAACTGAAAGCGCGATCCGCCGCATTTAACCATGGAAACAGGTCTGGGTATATGTCTGAATATAAACAGTGTAGTAAAACAGTGTCCATATACTTATATGTACATATTCTCATTCACCCCTTTAGACTTGTGTGTATTAGGTAGTTGTTGGGTAATCTTTTGATATTACTGCACGGTCAGAACTAGAAGCACAAGCATTTAACTACACTCGCATTAACATCTGCTAATCATGTGTATGTGACATAAAATTTGATTTCTGAAGACAAACAATGTATACAAAACACGTCAGTCTGGTTTTAGACCCCATCATAGCACTGTGACTGCACTTGTGAAGGTGGTAAATGACCTTTTTAATGGCGTCAGACCGAGGCTCTGCATCTGTCCTCGTGCTCCTAGACATTGATACCGTCGAGACTGGAAACCCAAATTGGTCTACACGGACAAGTTCTGGCCTGGTTGAGATCTGTCGTGGTATCAGTTTGTCTCTGTGGATGGTTTCTCCTCTGACAAATCAACTGTAAATTTCAGTGTTCCACAAGGTTCTGTTTTAGGACCACTATTGTTTTCACTGTATATTTTACCTCTTGGTGATGTCATTCGGAAACATAATGTTAACTTTCACTGCTATGCAAACGACACACAGCTGTACATTTCGATGCAACATGGTGAAGCCCCAACATTGCCCTCCCTGGAAGCCTGTGTTTCAGACATAAGGAAGTGGATGGCTGCAAATGTTCTACTTTTAAACTCGGACAAAACAGAGATGCTAGTTCTAGGTCCCAAGGAACAAAGAGATCTCCTGTTGAATCTGACAATTAATCTTGATGGGTGTAAAGTTGTCTCAAATAAAACTGTGAAGGACCTCAGCGTTACTCTTGACCCTGATCTCTCTTTTGACGAACATATCAAGACTGTTTCAAGGACAGATTTTTTTCTATCTACGTAACATTGCAAAAATCAGAAACTTTCTGTCCAAATGATGCCGAAAAATTAACCCATGCTTTTGTTACTTCTAGGTTAGACTACTGCAATGCTCTACTTTCTGGCTACCCGGATAAAGCACTAAATAAACTTCAGTTAGTGCTAAATACGGCTGCTAGAATCTTGACTAGAACCAAAACATTTGATCATATTACTCCAGTGCTAGCCTCTCTACACTGGCTTCCTGTTAAGGCTAGGGCTGATTTCAAGGTTTACTGCTAACCTACAAAGCGTTACATGGGCTTGCCATCTTTCCGATTTGGCCCTGCCGTACATACCTAAACGTACGCTACGGTCACAAGACGCAGGCCTCCTTATAGTCCCTAGAATTTCTAAGCAAACAGCTGGAGGCAGGGCTTTCTCCTATAGAGCTCCATTTTTATGGAATGGTCTGCCTAMCCATGTGAGAGACGTAGACTCAGTCTCAACCTTTAAGTCTTTACCGAAGACTCATCTCTTCAGTAGGTCCTATGATTGAGTGTAGTCTGGCCCAGGAGTGTGAAGGTGAACGGAAAGGCACTGGAACAACGAACCGCCCTTGCTGTCTCTGCCTGGCCGGTTCCCCTCTCTCCACTGGGATTCTCTCCCTCTAACCCTATGACAGGGGCTGAGTCACTGGCTTACTGGTGCTCTTTCATGCCGTCCCTAGGAGGGGTGCGTCACTTGAGTGGGTTGAGTCACTGACGTGATCTTCCTGTCCGGGTTGGCGCCCCCCCTTGGTTTGTGTCGTGGGGGAGATCTTTGTGGGCTATACTCAGCCTTGTCTCAGGGTAGTAAGTTGGTGGTTGAAGGTATCCCTCTAGTGGTGTGGGGACTGTGCCTTGGCAAAGTGGGTGGGGTTATATCCTGCCTGGTTGGCCCTGTCCGGGGGTATCGTCGGACAGGGCCACAGTGTCTCCCGACCCCTCCTGTCTCAGCCTCCAGTATTTATGCTGCAGTAGTTTATGTGTCGGGGGCTAGGGTCAGTCTGTTATATCTGGAGTATTTATCCTGTCTTATCCCGTGTCCTGTGTGAATTTAGGTATGCTCTCTCTAATTCTTTCTCTCGGATGACCTGAGCCCTAGGACCATGCCTCAGGACTACCCGGCCTGATGACTCCTTGTTTTCCCCAGTCCACCTGGTCGTGCTGCTGCTCCAGTTTCAACTGTTCTGCCGGCTGTGGAACCCTGACTTGTTCATTGGACGTGCTACCTGTCCCAGACCTGCTGTTTTCAACTCTCTCTCCGTACTGCACCTGCTGTCTCTAACTCTGAATGATCGGCTATGAAAAGCCAACTGACATTTACTCCTGAGGTGATGACCTGTTGGACCCTCTACAACCACTGTGATTATTATGATTTGACCCTGCTGGGCATCTATGAACATTTGAACATCTTGGCCATGTTCTGTTATAATCTCCACCCGGCACAGCCAGAAGAGGACTGGCCACCCCTCATACCCTGGTTCCTTTCTAGGTTTCTTCCTAGGTTCCTGCCTTTCTAGGGAGTTTTTCCTAGCCACCATGCTTCTACACCTGCATTGCTTGCTGTTTGGGGTTTTAGGCTGGGTTTCTGTACAGCACTTTGTGACATCAGCTGATGTAAAAAGGGCTCTATAAATACATTTCATTGATTGATCATCCCAATCTTATACTAGACACTGTTGATTTTGTCGCTGCAGACATGTAATTAACCCTCTGGGATATTATTTATATGCTTTATTGAATGAATGGACTCGCCGCTTCACTCAGTAGTATTGAATTTAATGGACTCGCCGCTTCACTCAGTAGTATTGAATTGAATGGACTCGCCGCTTCACTCAGTAGTATTGAATTGAATGGACTCGCCGTTTCACTCAGTAGTATTGAATTGAATGGACTCGCCGCTTCACTCAGTAGTATTGAATTGAATGGACTCGCCGTTCACTCAGTAGTAATTGAATGGAATT
>NC_036854.1:1682932-1723058 GCF_002910315.2 Salvelinus sp. IW2-2015
TACATTAAAACATGTATTTTCTTTTTAGCGGCTGACGGCCCAGGCGACCGCTTCATCATCGGAGAGTCCCAGGCTGGAGAACAGGTCCACACACACACACACACACACACACACACACACACACACACACACACACACACACACACACACACACACACACACACACACACCACCCTGTCTATACTCAGGGTGAAGCACCTGGCTGGTACCCTCCTTCATGAAGAGCGATATATCAAAAACAACCTCAACGTTTATTCCCCCTGGACCAACATTGTATATTGAAGTGCGTGTGTTTGTTGTGTGTGTGTGTTGTGTGTGTGTGTGTGTGTGTGTGTGTGTGTTGTGTGTGTGTTGTGTGTGTGTGTGTGTGTGTGTGTGTGTGTGTGTGTGTGGTGTGTGTTGTAGCGCTCCCATACTGACTCAGTTTACTGAAATTACCCAGCAGCCTACTCCACCATAGGTGGACCGCCGGCCCAAGCTGACAAGCACAGTATCAACATGCACAGGCACAGTATCACACACTGACACATGGACAGTATCAACAACACACACATGGCAACAGTATCACACACTGACACATGACACAGCTATCTACACACTGACACATGACACAAGTATCACACACCTGAACACATGCACAGTATCACACACCACACACATGAACAGTATCACACAACACACATGACACAGTATCACACACCCTGACCAACACACAGTATCACACACTGACACTGCACAGTATCACACACTGCCGACACATGACAAGTGTCGTGTCTTTGCTATCGTTAAATTGAAGACTTATAGTTTTTATCATAGATTCCTATAATTAGGGATACGCGATCACTTGAGTATAACGTAATTAATTAACTATGAATTCGAGGCACCAGGGAAAGTTATTAGATTACAAAGTTATAATTTCCCAATATAACCTTTCAGATATTTCATATCTGATCAATGGTCTTCTAATTAATGATTTATTTACTCTACCTTACGTCAGTCTCATTCCAAACGTCGTAAATCGTTGATCTGCACGAACCCAGTCTTCACTATGAGTCATCCATACATCAATTGTCTTAAATCATTTATATTAACTAACATTAATTCACAGAAATGCATAAACAAACAAACAAACTTAAAATAGTTACATGAAATAGATAGGAGAAAATATGCCCTAGTGGGCTAAACCGGCATGGCGGCTGTTAGACAAAGGGAAGTTGCGTTCGACTAAGAATTCACTACAGAGTCCATAATTATAGCAATTGACATGCTAATCCTTACACATGAACGCTCACTCATTCGGAACAATTGCAATCAATATATATATATAGTTCGTCCAGTGTGTGTGTCGCCTTGGTCGTTGGAGAGAAGTTCGTTTGGTTGGAGTGAAGTTCTGTCTCGGTTGTGGATTGTTCAGAGGGACATTCGTTAGAGAATGGATGTTTCGGCGGTTGTCTTTCTTCGCGTTCAATGATACCGAATTCCTAGCTGCAGACTAGTAATTCATATCGTCTAAGAGTTTAACCACGTGGGATGGTTAAAAGATTCAGCAGTCTGGTCTCAAACCTTGGCCCTCTCGTTATCGAGGTAAGCTGGTCTGCAACCTTTGTCCTCTCGTGATTGAGAGAAACATGGTCTGGGGTAATTTCTTAAGAGTTGGCTTTTATTCAGATAGCAGAGAGGGGTGCCCATGGTCTCTGACCCACTACTGGGCTCAGGCGGTCCTTGGATTTAGTTCAAATCAAAAAGGTATTTGTATTTTTCTTAATTAAACAGTCCAAAATCATATTACACAATTATACAAAAGTATCATACTCACTCATTCATTTTACAACAAACAGATGTTAAACCTCATATCTGAGTTTATTATATAACACGGTATGGTAATGTGGCAACCCGTCTCTCCTGAGTTTCCCACATGGGACAAATGGACCGGTTTCATAGCTGGACTCTTCCACCGATCTTTATACTTTTGCAGGAATATGAATTATGTTTGTACCTCAAGTTCTGTGAGGTGGAAGAGAATCCTTTGTCCTGAAAGTTTACCCTCTGTCTAATACTGTTTGTGGTGGGGAGATTCTCAGGAATTTACGACATCTCTCTGTGATCACCGCATGGGTTGTGGTGGAAAGGGAGAGGCAGGGAGAGGGGATGGGTTTGCAGTACCCAAGCAGGCAACATCAACGACAGTATCCAACTGACACATGAACAGTATCTCACACACACACACACATGACACAGTATCACCAGTGACACATGACACAGTATAACACTGCAACACAGATTCTCACACACACACATGACCACAGTATCACACACTGACACATGACACAGTATCACACACTGACACATGACACAGTATCTCACACACACACCAACGACACAGTCACACCTGACACATGACAAGTATCTCACACACACACATGACACAGTCATCACACACTGACACCATGACACAGTATCACACACTGACACATGACACAGTATCTCACACACACACACATGACACAGTATACACACACTGACAGGAAACATTAGCCTTTGATTACATAACTTTTTTGATGTAATCAAACAGCTTTTTGAATATTAAATGGGTTTGGGAACCCCTGGCCTAGGGGACATTCCACTGATATGTTTGCAGTGTGCGTGTGGGTTTGTGTCTGTAAATATGCATGTGTGTGCGCATGTGTGCATATTTGCACCAGTCTCTCTGTCCCTGCAGCCCACCCACACAGTGATGCCGGGCCAGGTGATGAGGTGACGACGGGGCTCCTATCCCCTGTGGGCAGACGCTGTGGTGCAGGTGGAGGATACAGAGCTGCTCCGTGAGTCTGAGGACGTAAGTCTCACTTTGACCCCTGGCCCTTAGCCCTATGGAGAGGGACTAAAGAGGGTCTCTTAGAGGGATGGTGTATAAATATAAGGATATATTCAGGAGGGAAAGTAAATCAAGTAAGGAAGCAAGCTTTGTCTGAGCCAGAATGGCCCACAGGACCTTACTGCTACTGCTTCTAACAAGGGAGATAGGGCTAGTTCAGGTATAGGCCTAGTTCCAGGGTATAGGGCCTAGTTCCAGGGTAGGGTCAAGTTCATGGGCCGTGGGACTTGCAGTGTGGCTAGGCAGGGCTGGTGGGAGGGTGTTTTGAATGGAAGAGTAGTGAAGGATGACAGTAAGGAAGGTGATGGCAGTAGGGAAGGTGATGACAGTAGGAAGGTGATGGCAGTAGGGAAGGTGATGACAGTAGTGAAGGTGATGACAGTAGGAAGGTGATGAAGTAGGGAAGGTGATGACAGTAGGAAGGTGATGGCAGAGGAAGGTGATGACAGTGGAGGTGTGCATAGGGAAGTGATGCATAGGGAAGTGATGACAGTAGGGAAGGTGATGACAGTAGTGAAAGTGATGACAGTAGGGAAGGTGATGACAGTAGTGAAAGTGATGACAGTAGTGAAGGTGATGACAGTAGGGAAGGTGTTTTGTGTAATAGCTCCTTACAGGTGTTTGGTTTCTCCTTCTCAGGGCACAGAGGAGCTGGAGGTGCGGATCCTCGTACAGGCCCGTCCCGGACAAGACATCCGTGTGTGTGTGTGTGTGTGTGTGTGTGTGTGTGTGTGTGTGTGTGTGTGTGTGTGTGTGTGTGTGTGTGTGTGTGTGTGTGTTGTGTGTGTGTGTGTGTGTGTGTGTGTGTGTGTGTGTGTGTGTGTGTGTGTGTGTGTGTGTGTGTGTGTGTGTGTGTGTGTGTGTGTAAGTGAATAAAAGTGTGTTTTTATGTTCCTCTGTATACATACCACCTCTTTAACCTTCCTATTAAACGTCCTTGTCTCCCCTCCCTCCAGGCCCATAGGTCATGACATCAAGCGTGGGGAGTGTGTCCTGTCTAAGGGAACCCACATGGGCCCCTCTGAGATTGGCCTGCTGGCCACCGTAGGAGTCACCGAGGTGGAGGTGCAGAAGTTCCCCGTGGTGGCCGTCATGTCCACAGGCAACGAAGTGAGACAGAGAGTTCCAAACCTCTCAGCTAATAACAACTAGTTTTGAAGTTTCATATCCCATTAAGACCCTCCACTCTGGCGGATTGATCCTGGCGCCACAATCCTAACTGTGGATAATCCACCGCTCTGGTGCACTTTCCCGCTCCACTCAGACCAGTCCCAGATATTTCTATCTAAATTCTTGCTTGAGAAAGTTTTCTGTTAAAAATTCTAGCAAACTATTACAGCTATTACAGTAAATGACTTCATTGTTACCCAGATATTACATTTAAAAAACACTGGGCCTTTAAAACATTTAGGAACAGAAAACGAAAATGAGCTTTTCTTATTGGACAAATCCTGGTAGTCTCTCCCTGTTTTCAGGCTGTTTTCTTCCGTTTGGTACCTAATGAACACTTCCCCTGCTGTCTCTAGCTGTTAAACCCTGAGGACGACCTCCACCCAGGAAAGATCAGGGACAGTAACCGTTCCACGCTGCTCGCCACCATCCAGGAGCACGGATACCCCACCATCAACCTGGGCATCGTGGGAGACAAGTAGGACTTCACACTCTTCTCCCTGCTCCTCTTTCTGTTCGTCTTCCTCTTCCTCCTCCCTTTATCTCATTATCTTTCTCCTTGTCTCTACCGTCTTCCTCTTCCTCCTCCCTTTATCTCATTATCTTTCTCCTTGTCCTCTACGTTCTTCTCTTCTCTCTTATCTCATTATGCTTTCTCCTTGTCTCTACCGTCTTCCTTCTTCCTCCTCCTTTATCTCATTATCTTTCTCCTTGTCTCTACATCTTCTCTTTCTCTCCTTTATCTCATATCTTTTCCTTGTCTCTACCATCTTCCTCTTCCTCCTCCCTTTATCTCTTATCTTTCCTCCTTCGTCTCTACCATCTTCCTCTTCCTCCTCCCTTTATCTGGATTATCTTTCTCCTTGTCTCTACCATCTTCCTCTTCCTCCTCCCTTTATCTCATTATCTTTCTCCTTGTCTCTACCATCTTCCTCTTCGTCCTCCCTTTATCTCATTATCTTTCTCCTTGTCTCTACCATCTTCCTCTTCCTGTTCCTGATACTCCTTCTATTCCTCTCTTTCTACTCTCCTTTTGTTTTATATTCCTCTTCCTGCCCCTACTTTGCCTCCTCCTCTCTCCTCTTCCTCTCGCCTCCTCTATGGTGTGTGATGGTAACTAGTAACTGTTCACTGTCTATTGGCCCCACAGCCCAGACGACTTCCTCCTCATCTTCCTCCTGATCTTCCTCACCCTCCTCTTCTTCCTCCATCTCCTCCTTTCATCCATCCCTCTGTAACCCTATATATGGTGTGTGATGGTAACTGTTCTCTGTCTATCGGCCCCACAGCCCAGATGACCTGCTGAATGCCCTAAACGAGGGCATCAGCCGCGCTGACGTCATCATCACCTCTGGAGGGGTGTCTATGGGAGAGAAGGTATGTGAGCAAATAGTGAGTATGAATGGTCATTGGTTATGACATTGCACTATTCTGACACCTTGTGGTCGGGGTGGGGAATTGTTGTGGGGGAAATGTTGGATTAATTACAATCACACACAGAACAGGATCATTTATTTATTTGGATTGGGAATTGTGGTGTTTGATATTTTGTTACATATACAGTACATTTAACATTTTTACATACAGTACCAGTCAAAAGTTTGGACACACTTACTCATTCAAGGGTTTTTCTTTTTTTTTTTACTATTTTCTACATTGTAGAATAATAGTGAAGACATCAAAACTATGAAGTAACACATATGGAATCACGTACTTAGAAGAATCCTATTTGGGATTATTCTAAGTAGCCACCCTTGATGACAGCTTTGCACACTCTTGGCATTCTCTCAACCAGCTACATGAGGTAGTCACCTGGAATGCATTTCGATTAACATGTGTGCCTTGTTAAAAGTTTATTTGTGGAATTTCTTTCCTTCTTAATGCATTTGAGCCAATCAGTCAGAACGGTGGAAATCTGTCCTTTGGTCTAATGAGTCCAAATTTACGATTTTTGGTTCCAACAGCCGTGTCTTTGTGAGACGCAGAGTAGGTGAACGGATGATCTCCTCATGTGGGGTTCCCACCTTGAAGCATGGAGGAGGAGGTGTGGGGGTGCTTTCCTGGTGACGCTGTCTGTGATTTATTTAGAATTCAAAGCACACTTAACCAGCATGGCCACCACAGCATTCGGCAGCGATACACCATCCCATCTGGTTTGCGCTTAGTGGGACTATCATTTGTTTTTCAACAGGACAATGACCCAAAACACACCTCTAGGCTGTGTAAGGGCTATTTGANCATCCCATCTGGTTTGCGCTTAGTGGGACTATCATTTGTTTTTCAACAGGACAATGACCCAAAACACACCTCTAGGCTGTGTAAGGGCTATTTGATCAAGGAGAGAGGAGAGTGATGGACTGCTGCATCAGATGACCTGACCTCCACAATCACCCGACCTCAACCCAATTGAGATGGTTTGGGATTAGTTGGACTGCAGAGTGAAGGAAAAGCAGCCAACAAGTGCTCAACATATGTGAGAACTCCTTCAAGACTGTTGGAAAAGCATTCCTCATGAAGCTGGTTGAGAGAATGCCAAGAGTGTGTAAAGCTGTCATCAAGGCAAAGGGTGCATAATTTGAATAATCTAAAATATATTTTGATTTATTTAACACTTTTTTGTTGCTACATGATTCCATATGTGTTATTTCACAGTTTTGATGTCTTCAATATAGAAAATAGTAAAAATAAAAACCCTTGAATGAGTAGGTGTGTCCAAACTTTTGACTGGTACTGTAGATACATGACATTATGGAGTTCATACTATGTGGACTCACACAGCACAGGGTTGTATTTATAAGGGCCCAAAACGGAAAACATTTTGCAGCAAAAAAAATGTAAATGAGAGTTTCAGTTTCTTATTGGATCCAGATACTTTCTTCTAATTTCAGTCAGTTTTTGTTGTTACCTTGGTGCCTGATGAATACACCCCAGTGGTGCACACGTCTTATGTGGGTTTTAGGTACACCTACACTAGAACTGTTTTGGTCTAATGTTTATATGTACCTTAGAAGACTCCAAACTGTGTGATCCTCTTTTTCAGGACTATCTGAAACAGGTGCTGGATATTGATCTTCATGCCCAGATCCACTTTGGACGAGTCTTCATGAAACCAGGGTGAGATGGAGGGAGGAAGGGAGGGATGGCTGGACAGGTGAACCGGTGGATGGATTGTTCATTGATGACCATGTTGTTGTTCTTCTTCTCTTCTCCCATCATATCAGTCTCCCGACAACGTTTGCCACGTTGGACATGGACGGTGTTCGTAAACTCATCTTTGCCCTCCCAGGTAGTGTGTAAAGTAAAGAGAAAGAGGAAATCAGACAATCGTTTCCAGACTGGTTTCTAACACACTCTTGTTTTCTTTCTTTCTCCCCCCCCCCCCCGGCCCAGGTAACCCCGTGTCTGCTGTGGTGACATGTAACCTCTTCGTCATTCCCGCCTTGAGGAAGATGCAGGGGATCCTGGACCCACGGCCCACCATCATCAAAGCCAGGGTAAGAACGAAGTCACAGGACTCCATGAATCTTTCTTAACTTGGTCATTTAGGGTGGCAGGTAGTCTAGCAGTTAGAGCGTTGGGACAGTTCTCTAGTTCCAATCCCTGAGCTGACAAGGTGAAAAATCTGTCGATGTCCCCTTATGCAAGGCACTTTACCCTACGGCCACCGTTGGTAATGGCTGACCCTGGCCGTGACCCCGCTCTCCGTGGGTTGGCTCAGGGGGAGTTGGGATATGTAAAAAAAAAAATATGCATGCGTATGAATTGTAGTGAACGAGTGCACACTTCAGGAGGGAGGAGAGATAATTGGGGGACACACCCTGATGTGATGTCATGATGAGGTCATCATGTCATGATGAGCCCTGTTGATTGTGTGGTTGTCGCCTGTAGTTGTCATGTGACGTGAAGCTGGACCCTCGCCCTGAGTACCACCGCTGCATTCTGACATGGCACCACCAGGAGCCTCTGCCATGGGCCCAGAGCACAGGTACTGATGGAACCATACTATTGTATTGTATTATTTTCTATTCTGTTGTGCATTGCTATAAGGAGCGATACACTTCTATACTAAACGACTACACTAAATGAATAGTCACAGTCTCAATGGACTGGTCACTGGCTTTGTTCATGGGCAATTGTAGAGGGGTAAGCTATAGTCCTCTCATCTAACAAACCCTCTGGCTGTGACTATTTTCAGACAGTGTAGTATTAGAAGGCTCTCACTCCCTTGCATGCTGTTGTAGTGAGATCATCCTGACTGTCATGGGTGTAATCCTCCTGGACATGTGTGGTACTGGGCACTGACAGAGGGCCTGGAGTGCATTTATTCTCTCTCGCTCTCTCTCTCTTTCCCTCTCTCGATCTCTCTTTCCCTCTCTCTCGATCTCTCTCTCTCTCTCTCTCTCTCTCTCTGCTCTCTCTTCTCTTCTCTCTTCTCTCCTCTCTCTCTCTCTCTCTCCTCTCTCTCTCTCTCTCTCTTCTTCCCTTTATCTCTCTCTCCCTTTCCCTCTCTCAATCTCTTTCCCCTCTCTCTCTTTTCCTTTCTCTCTCTCTCTCTCTCCTCTCTCCTCTTCTCTCTCTCTCTCTCTCTCTCTCTTCTCTTCTCCTTCTCTCTCTCTCTCTCTCTCTCTCTCTCTCTTCTCTCTCTCTCTCTCTCTCCTTCTCTCTCTCTCTCTCTCTCTCTCTCTCTCTCTCTCGTTTTTCTCTTCTTCTCTCTCTCTCATCTCTTCCCTCTCTCTGTCTCCTCTCTCTCTCTCTCAATCTCTTTCCTCTCTCAATCTCTTTCCCTCTCATCCTTCTTTCCCTCTCTCTTCTTTCCCCTTCCTCTCTCAATCTCTTTCCCTCTCTCTCTCTCTCTCTCTCTCTCTCTCTCTCTCTCTCTCTCTCTCTCTCTCTCTCTCTCTCTCTCTCTCTCTCTCTCTCTCTCTCTCTCTCCTTCTCTCTCTCTCTCTCTCTCTCTCTCTCTCTCCATCCTGTAGGTAACCAGGTGAGCAGCAGGCTGATGAGCATGCGCAGCGCCAACGGTCTCCTGATGCTACCTCCAAAAACAGAGCAATACGTGGAGCTGCACAAGGGAGAGGTGGTCGACGTCATGGTCATCGGCCGGCTATGATGTCATCAAAGGGGGACGTTGAGATGGCTTCATAGAGAGAGGGGGTTCGAATGGGTGGTTCACGGTGCATGTCCACATATCATTGACTATTCTGTAATATGCAACGGCACAGCTAGTTTTTCTTGATTTGGATAACGTTGAGGTATAGTCAACATCTCCATCACAAACCTAGGTACATATGATACAAAAAAAATATGATTAATTTAAAAGATTATAATAGTATTTCAAACAAAGAAAATATAACTTTCAAAGAAAAAAATCTAATTATAAAAAGAGATTTATTCTGTAATATATTCTTATGATTATTCTTATGATTCTTCTTCTTACTCTCATTGTTAGATTGTAAGGCAACTTTGTTCCTTTCATTGCAATTGCTTTGTGTGTTCAATGCTAGACCTTATCAATAGCAGTAGCATTTTAATAGATCTGTAGGTGCCTGCCAGGACAAAAAAATAAGAAATATTATTTTCTAATTTTAGTGGGAAAAAAGTATCCTTTTTTTTTTATATATCAAGAAAAACCCTGAGGAAGACTCCAGATTTCCCACGGTGCTCGTGTAAGAGGAAGGAGGGGAGGGTTTAATCTAGGTCTATTTCCTCTGTGGTGTGTCGCTTTAACGGTGACACCACACACTTCTATTTTTCTCTCATTAGTATGCATCACAATGGCTTGACAAAGAGCTTTGCTTGTTGTTTATCTTGTGAGTCTTGTTTATGTGCGCAGTGCCAAATGCCTGGGCAGGGATAATGGTGGTGCTGGAAAGGGGGGGGGGCAGTCATCCACTAACCTGCCCAGACCCTGAAGCTTCCTTATTTATCACCTGACCAGGTGCAACTCTGCCCCCGGGGAGCGTGGTTAACTGGGAAAAACAAAAACAGTATTTTATTTGATCGACTAAGTGAAAGAGGGAAAACACACAGAATAAAAGAAACAGCTTCTTTAAGTGCTGACAGCCTTTTTAACTGACTTCACAAAAAATGTACAGAAAAAAATAATACGAAGATTAACCATATTGTACAGATATGTGACCAGCACTCTGAAGGAAATGACCAATATTGAAGCAATGAGGAGACATTGAACAACGCTGTACTATAGTACATTTTCTGTAATGATATGAAACTGATGAAAGAGACTACGATAATAAAAATCCTTGATCATTATGTAAAAAAAAAAGTGATTGTTGGGTTTCCTTTTTTAAAATAAAATCTATTTCAAGGAAAAAAAATGTGATTTTTGTTCTTTGATGCACCTTGTTTGAGGGTGATCCAATAACATGATCAAGTTTATGACCAGTTCCTGTTTTCATAAAGTGGCTCAGAGTAGGACTGCTGCCTTTTTACATTATATTGAATAGACAGGGTTGTAAATAAGAATGTGTTCTTAACTGACTTGCCTAGTTAAATAGAGGTTAAATAAAATAAGAAATTAAATCCTAGATCAGCAATGCTATTATGAACATGGGCCTTTAACCCTTAAATTCCTGCATCTTGAGGTAGCCTACGTGAAGAAGCCAATAGGCCATTGAAAGATCAAACCCTGAAGAGAGAAAGAGGTTATGTTTACACAACGAGGTTATGTATACATAAAGAGGTTATGTATACAGAAAGAGGTTATGTATACACAAAGAGGTTATGTATACACAAAGAGGTTATGTATACACAGAGGTCATGTATACACAAAGAGGTTATGTATACACAAAGAGGTTATGTGTACACAAAGATGTTATGTATACACAAAGAGGTTATGTATACACAAAGAGGTTATGTATACATAAAGAGGTTATGTATACATACGTATGTATGTATAAATGTCACTGAGAGATTAGAGTGGATTACCCTCATAGAAAATAGAGTTGAAAATACTGAAGATGTGTGTAAGCAAACAGATACTGTGCAGATGCCGCTGTCTGACTGTCCCTAGAATCATTAACCCTAAAGTAACATATTTGTTAGCTTAGAAGCGCCAACTAGGGTCATTCTTTTTACTCCAAATTGGTAATGATTGCAAAGAGACACTGTCAAGAAGTAAGACTTTTTTATTTTCGTTAACCTTTTGTAACACAAGCCAATGGTTTGAGCTCCCCAAAATAAGCTTCTTTTTTTCCCACACATGTATAGTCAAATGTGATGTTGAACAGATATTTTGATACCGGTACAATCTAAGTTGCCAACAATATGGTCACCGATGCAATCAGACTTTTATGGCATTGCCTAGGCGTCCCAACTTCCGGTGAAGCTGGAGGGTGCGCAATTCAAATAAATAATCATAAATATTATGTATGTTAAACATTTCGGTACATATACAGTAAGTGTCTTATATCGGTTGAAAGCTTAAATTCTTGTTAATCTAACTGCATTCTCCGATTTACAGTAGCTATTACAGCGAAAACATGCCATGCGATTGTTTGAGGACGGCACCCCACATCAAAATATTTTTCCACCAGCACAGGTTTCATAAATTCACAAATAGCGATTAAATATTTGCTTACTTTTTGAAAATCTTCCTCTGATTTGTCATCCAAAAGGTCCAATCTATAACATGTAGTGTTGTTTTGTTAGATAAAATCCTTCTTTATATCCCAAAAAGTCTGTTTAGTTGGAGCCATCGATTTTAGTAATCCACTCGTTCAACATGCTGAGAAAGGAATCCGAAAATCTATCCCTCAACTTTGTTTCATCAAGTCAAATAAGTTTACATTTACTCCTCAGATACTCTAAAATGTAATCAAACTATAATATTTCTTACAGAAAGAAGTATGTTCAATAGGATTCTGATTTTAGCAGGTGCGTCCTCTCTTCATGGCGCGCGCAAACACGAATTTCCAAGACTGTGTCCCTGTACTAAAACGGATATTTCTTATTCGTTTTTGAAATTACAAGCCTGAAACCTTGAACATAGACTGCTGACACCCTGTGGGAGGGAAGGGAGTTCATTGAAGGGAGTTCAATGAAGGGAGTTCATTTTCAGTATGACCTTATACTTGCCATTGTAAGAGGATGGTCTCTCAAAAAAAAATCATGTTGGTTTTTCTTTGGATTTTCTCCTACCATATCTATTGTGTTATATTCTCCTACATTATTTTAACATTTCTACAAACTTCAAAGTGTTTTCTTTCCAATGGTACCAATTCATGCAAAATTTTACGACTAACTAATGAAAGAATTTGCATAAAATGTATTATCTCTTGTTGAATGACAAGAATCCCGTACATAGTTTCCACTCCTACTAGGAGTAGTACAATCACCCACAAAGATGCATAGACTTCGGCTACCGAACTTCGACTTGCCTCAAGAAAAAATATTGTGCGCTCCAACAGCTGAAAAAAACTGCCGAACACCAAAACGTCACAAAATGTTGTTATAATATACAGTGCCTTCTGTAAGTATTCAGATCCCTTGACTTTTACCACATTTTGTGACATTACAGCCTTATTCTAAAATCTATTCAAAAAACAAACAAAAAATCCCTCTTCAATCTACACACAATAACCCATAATGACAAAGCAAAAACAGGTTTTCAGAAATGTTTGCTAATTTGTCCCGAAGCCACTCCGGCGTTGTCTTGGCTGTGTGCTTAGTGTCGTTGTCCTGTTGGAAGGTGAACCTTCTCCCCAGTCTGAGGTCCTGAGTGCTCTGGAGCAGGTTTTCATCAAGGACCTCTCTGTACTTTGCTCCGTTCATCTTTGCCTCGATCCTGACTAGTCTCCCAGTCCCTGCCTCTGAAAAACATCCCCACAGCATGATGCTGCCACCACCATGATGCTGCCACCACCATGCTTCACAGTAGGGATGGTGCCAGGTTTCCTCCAGATGTGACGCTTGGCATTCAGACCAAAGAGTTCAATCTTAGTTTCATCGGACCAGAGAATCTTGTTTCTCATGGTCTGGGTCTTTAGGTGCCTTTTGGCAAACTCCAAGCGGACTGTCATGTGCCTTTTACTGAGGAGTGGCATCTGTCTGGCCACTCTACCATAAAGGCCTGATTGGTGGAGTGCTGCAGAAATGGTTGTCCTTCTGGAAGGTTCTCCCATCTCCACAGAGGACCTCTAGAGCTTTGTCAGAGTGACCATTGAGTTCTTGGTCACCTCCCTGACCAAGGCCCTTCTCCCCCGATTGCTCAGTTTGGCCGGACGGCCAGCTCTAGGAAGAGCCTTGGTGGTACCACATCTCTTCCATTTAAGAATGATGGAGGCCACTGTGTTCTTCTGGACCTTCAATGCTACAGAATTCTTTTGTACCCTTCCCCAGATCTGTGCCTCAACACAATCCTGTCGGAACTCTACGGACAATTTCTTGGACCTCATGGCTTGGTTTTTGCTCTGACATGCACTGTCAGCTGACCTTATATAGACAGGTGTGTGCCTTTACAAGTTATGTCCAATCAATTGAATTTACCACCGGTGGACTCCAATCAAGTTGTAGAAACCTCTCAAGGATGATCAATGGAAACAGGATGCACTTGAGCTCAATTTCGAGTTTCATAGCAAATGGTCTAAATACTTATGTAAATAATGTATGTTTTTTTGGTTTTATTAATTTGCAAAAATTTCTAAAAGCCTGTTTTCACTTTGTCATTATGGGGTATTGTGTGTAGATTGCTGAAATATAAGCTATATTTAATCAATTTTAGAATAACGTTGTAACGTAACAAAATGTGGAACAAGTCAAGGGGTCTGAATACTTTCCGAAAGCACTGTATTTGTTAACTGTTCCAACTGGGAAGCATGCGACAGGCTTAACCCAGATAGCAAAACCTTTCCTTCCAATTGCTGTTTGGCGGATACTACCTTGCATTCTGTCAAACAGTCTTGCGATCACCACAACCTGGACTGGGGCAGGGGATAAGGCCTGTTTCAGACACTTGTTTCTGAAGACCATTCTTCACAGTAAGTTTTGATATTATGAAATGTGTTACACTTGTTTTCTCTACATTTTAAGTTAATTCTTAAACTCATGTGTAAGACCATGTACGATTCAAATGTAACTCAATGTTCTTTCTTTGTGTATAGGAGCCATTCTGAAGAACTCCGCAACCCGGGATGCCATGGTTGAGGGGGGAGGCTGGAGGCTGGAGGCGGGAGGCTGAGGCGCACAGAGGAAAGGGATCCGCTGCAGTGAGTGTCAATGTCAAGTCTCGGACCACCTGTCTCAAAACCAGCCTCTACCCGCAAGCCACAGAGCTGTTCCAACAGCTGAACCCTGGGCTGACTCCTGCACCCTACCACACACTTACCATTTAGTCATATTCTGTACACACTGAAATCAGTTTTGTCTACAGGACCAATGCAGTAGTTATGTCACCATATTTCACTTCTCATGTATATACTTTCAAAAAAAAATGATGCTGTTATTACACTCACTATGCACATGGGAAAACAATGTCCTACTATATCCCTATAGGCCATTTTTTTATATATTATTTTTATTTGTATCTTATTTTCTTTTATCTGCATGCCTCTTGTACTTGATTTTGTTTATTTTGTATTTTTATATTAGTATGTTATACACTGAGTACACTGGGGGCTGCTGAGGGGAGGACGGCTCATAATAATGGCCGGAACAGAGCAAATGGAAATGGAAACCATGTGTTTGATGTATTTGATACCATTACACTAATTCCGCTCCAGTTGTTACCACGAGCCCATCCTCCCCAATTAAGGTGCCACCAGCCTCCTGTGACTGAGTATACAAAACATTAAGGACACCTACTATTTCCATGACATAGACTGACCAGGCTAATCCAGGTGAAAGCTATGATCCCTTATAGATGTCCCTTATAAATCCACTTCAATCAGTGTAGATGAAGGGGAGGAGGCAAGTTAAAGAAGGATTTCTAAGTCTTGAGACAATTGACACATGGATTGGGTATGTGTGCCTTTCAGAGGGTGAACGGGAAGACAAAATATTTAAGTGTCTTTGAACGGGGTATGGTAGTAGGTGCCAGGCGCACTGGTTTGTATCAAGAACTGAAGTGCTGCTGGGTTTTTCACGCTCAACAGTTTCCTGTGTGTATCAAGAATGGTGCACCACCCAAAGGACATCCAGCAAACTTGACACAACTGTGGGAAGCATTGGCGTCAACATGGGCCAGCATCACTGTGGAACGCTTTCGATACCTTGTAGCGTATTAGAAAGGTGTCCTTAATGTTTTGTACACCTAGTGGATATATGTTACTTATTTGATTACTGCCACGTTTGTCGCCATTGAACTGTGTGAGAAGCCTGCAAGTAGGGCAATAACATTGAATAAGTACCTGCATAATTGCACACCCAACTCACTCAGGTGCTTCGCTATATCACATTTGACATTGTCCGTAATCTTGAGTTCAGTTGCACACAAAAAATCATACAATGATGGAAAGACCTGTGTGTTGTCCTTGTTATTGCAGACAGAGAAGAACTTCTTAACCATAGCCTCAATTTTGTCTCGCACATTGAACATAGTTGCCGAGAGTCCCTGTAATCCTAGATTCAGATCATTCAGGCGAGAAAAAACATCACCTAGGGTACCTGTATTTGACAGTGTTGTTATTTCGCTGAACACTAGATGGTTTAATTGTATTTTTAGCAGTGAAATGAGGTTACTCAGGCGATTTAAAAAAAAAAACTCACCCAAATGTATAGCCTCGTTGGAAAAATATAAATGGACTGTTTGAAAATGTGAAGAAGAAGAAAAAATATGATCTATATTTAAAAAAAATGTGAATCACATTTTTATTTGGCGTACCTCTGATGGCATTGCTCCAGTTTGGGAATACCTGGTCTAGGTTATATCAGCTGTGTCGGTGAACCGCTTCTGAACTGCCTGACACAGAGGGCACAGCATGATCAGAGGTGAGAGGTCACTTGGTCGGGGTCAACAGGAAGTATTATTAAAAAGATGCTTTACATTGAACTACAGATAGATACAGTGGGGAGAACAAGTATTTGATACACTGCCGATTTTGCAGGTTTTCCTACTTACAAAGCATGTAGAGGTCTGTAATTTTTATCATAGGTACACTTCAACTGTGAGAGACGGAATCTAAAACAAAAATCCAGAAAATCACATTGTATGATTTTTAAGTATAAATTTGCATTTTATTGCATGACAAGTATTTGACAGTGGGTTCTCCCCACTCCCCACTGTATGTAGCAGTCCCAGAGTGCATTTCACCTCCTGATGATTATGATGACTGGCAGTGTTAGCATGATTAATCCTTTTTGTATTTTATTCTCTCTCTCCATCTGTCTGTCATCCGTAGGTATTTTTTGATGTGAGAGACAATGCCAACCCCCCCAGTCCCGTCATCGCCACTTCCTCCAACTGGGGGCCCGAGGCTGGTTAGGAGACACCGTTAGAGACACACTTATGCAACTTTGAGGACCTGAGAATATGAAGTTTAGTAGCACTGTAATTCATTAATCATATGCGTTCTTCCCTAGTATCACTGTAAGTCATTAATCATATGCGTTCTTCCCTAGTATCACTGTAATTCATTAATTCATATGCGTTTCTTCCCTAGTAGCACTGTAAGTCATTAATCATATGTGTTCTTCCCTAGTATCACTGTAAGTCATTAATCATATGTGTTCTTTCCCTAGTATCACTGTATTCATTAATCATATGTGTTCTTCCCTAGTATCACTGTAATTCATGAATCATATGCGTTCTTCCCTAGTATCACTGTAAGTCATTAATCTATGCGTTCTTCCCTAGTATCACTGTAAGTCATTAATCATATGTGTTCTTCCCTAGACACTGTAAGTCATTAATCATATGTGTTCTTCCCTAGTATCACTGTAAGTCATTAATCATATGTGTTCTTCCCTAGTATCACTGTAATTCATTAATCATATGTGTTCTTCCCTAGTATCACTGTAAGTCATGAATCATATGCGTTCTTCCCTAGTATCACTGTAAGTCATTAATCATATGTGTTCTTCCCTAGTATCACTGTAAGTCATGAATCATATGCGTTCTTCCCTCGTATCACTGTAAGTCATTAATCATATGTGTTCTTCCCTAGTATCACTGTAAGTCATTAATCATATGCGTTCTTCCCTAGTATCACTGTAAGTCATTAATCATATGTGTTCTTCCCTAGTATCACTGTAAGTCATTAATCATATGTGTTCTTCCCTAGTATCACTGTAATTCATGAATCATATGCGTTCTTCCCTAGTATCACTGTAAGTCATTAATCATATGCGTTCTTCCCTAGTATCACTGTAAGTCATTAATCATATGTGTTCTTCCCTAGTATCACTGTAAGTCATTAATCATATGTGTTCTTCCCTAGTATCACTGTAAGTCATTAATCATATGTGTTCTTCCCTAGGTATCACTGTAAAAGTCATTAATCATATGTGTTCTTCCCTAGTATCACTGTAAGTCATTAATCATATGCGTTCTTCCCTAGTATCACTGTAAGTCATTAATCATATGCTGTCATCCCTGCTCCTCTGTTCTTATCTCTTTCCCTTCCTGTCTTTGACACTCTTTCTCACACCTCGTCTTTTTTCCTCTGTTTTTATAGTGCACACCAGACGTGCATTGAAGTACAGATTGAACTTGTATTCATAATATAATATTATAATATTTATAATGCATGTATTATGTATTTATAACACTTGGATAATGAACTTCTTTTAGTAAAGAATTCTCTACTGGAATTGGTTCTCATTCTCTGCTGGTTGAAATTAAGTCTCTCATTTGATGAAATACTACACCTATCCTGTGTCCTCAGATCAATGGAGATTGAGGAAATTAGATATTGAGATGCACCTGTTTTAGAGTGTTTACATGATGCATAAGAAGTGTAGTGTACTGTTTTTTAAAATTATGGTTCTGTATATATGAATTACAAATCAGCCTTTAACTAGTTAAATCATGTGTTCCAGTCTATTGCAGAGTTCAATGTGTAACCATTGATGTCCCAGGACCACGATTGGTAAACACTGTTGAAGTGTATAATTGTAAGACATACATGCAGACACAGCATCATTCAAACACTGGAGTTTGATACTCCTGGTATTGGATATGACTGAAAAAGAATGTCTCACAGACATTCATACCTGAACCACACCTTTATTTGCCAACGTAGAGTACATGATCAGTGAATATATTCAATGTACAGGCTACAATGTGGGGGAACTCATGCTTGGAAATAACTACATGTATATATGACTTGCATCCTTGGCACAATAAAGTTCAATTATATACTCCTCAATCCATAGGCTTCATTGATGCCATTTAAAGTCAATACAACCGGCCTTGATAGCTGAGGTTCATAGTTAGCTAGCTAATGTTGATTTTATAAGATTGACATGTAACAGTCATGTGTGTAACAGTCATGTGTGTAACAGTCATGGGTGTAACAGTCATGTGTGTAACAGTCATGTGTGTAACAGTCATGTGTGACAGTCATGGTGTAACGTCATGGTGTAACAGTCATAGTGTGTACAGTCATGTGTGTAACAGTCATGGGTGTAACAGTCATGGGTGTAACAGTCATGTGTGTAACAGTCATGTGTGTAACAGTCATGTGTGTAACAGTCATTTTCTGCAATTTCTTGGGGATTAATGATTAACTGGTGGAAGCAATTAAAACCACTGTTCTGAACTCATATTTATACCAAACGTTTTAGGGTCCATACACAGATCGGCTAAATAGCTAGCGACATCCATAGGCATACAGGTATTTTTATAATCCACTACACAACGAACAAGAAAATAGTTAGCTAGCTACGTTACTTCAACTGCAATGCATGGCAAATATCAAATATCAAATAATACACTTATTTTGACGTGCATTTAGAGTGCAGTATAACTGCAGTTCAACAGCAGTTTTTATTTATTTCACCTTTATTTAACCAGGTAGGCTAGTTGAGAACAAGTACACTGCAGTTATTCTGAAATGCTTGTGTCCAAAATACTACCATCAACTGTAGTTACTGCACTTTTTGCTGCAGTTTAAAAACGGCAATCTTTTTTGTAAGGTTTTAGCTAGCTAGACTCGTTACATCCACTGTTTCACAAGACCACAGCCTGGTTTTCTGGCTTTGTCAGGAGTGCCGCCCCCTAGTGTACGTGGGCGGTGAGGCGATGGGCAAAAAAGCTGTCGCACCCGCGACCACCCTGGCGGGATGACGGACTCCAGAATGCTCATTGCTAACAGGGTTGTAGGCCTATGCAAGATGTATTGTTTTTCATTTCTCCATATTAACACATAAATCATGGTAAATAGTTTTATGTCGGTAACAAGACAAAGTCCTTACATTTCAGAAGGATAGAAAAATGTTTTCGAAATTATGACATTTTTGATCCCTTGTCAATTTTAGGGTTAATTGCGTCCTTTTTTTAATGAACTTTTAATGCGCACGGCAGGTGAAGTAACTATCATTCTACTAGTCACATATGATCGTGAGGTGCACACTGTACAGTCTATTCTCCATAACTCCACTAATTCTGACCAAAGTCGTGTTTAAAAAAAAAAATTTATCCTTTATATTGGCTTTGTATATCCAGCTAAAAGTACTTCACTATTTGTGTAATAGGATGTGAAGTTATCACATGCTATTGAAAGACAAACACTGTCGCTCATGACCATTGACATGGTAAACTAATTGGCGCCGTGGAGTTGCCTGGGAGATGCTCAAACATCATGCGCAGTTACACTGCAATGATGCAAGCTGTCCCAACTCACCACAGACCCGCTAAGTACGATCAACCAGCAAGAAGAATAAAGAGGATACGCCAACGCTCATCTTGAACATCTTATGTGGGCAATAGAACAGGTATTTTAGAACCATTGCGTATTACGGGATTACTTTTTTTTTTAAGACTTGGAAGCGGTGAGTAGACTTCTTAGAATTATTAAGACGGTTGAGTCCGATCCTATCGTCTAGAAACATTCATTGAATACTAAGTTCGCCAACAGTATCAGTGCACTCTTTGTGTGTGTAATGACCATCTCGTGGTTGGTATTCAAACTTTTCTATTAAAGCAATCACAAACACCAAAATCACAAGCCTACAACTGCATCAATTTAACTTATATCAAATTGTGCTGTATTTCACACGTTAAAGTTGATGTTTATCACAATTGAAACAGGACAGATCTGCACTCCAATGTGAGGCTATATTTGTTGTAGTGCTGCTATCCATGGAAGGAGAACCTTTTGCTTCCTGTAGTAGCCCCGCTATTTGAACATGTTGAATAGACATTTAATAATAGCTTTAGCCAGCAGTGAAAGCTCTCGGTTGTCGGAAGTAATTCTAAGAATGACTTATTTTAACTATGAAAACATGGCTGTTCTTCTGTAGCCTAAATTAATTATATAGATACATTTCTACGTATCTACATTTCAGAGGCCAAAGTTGAAAACCTTTCCTTTTTCAGCACCCTTTTGACTCATGAGTCCACCTGACATTTAAAGCCATTTAAAACAGACTTAAACAATTGACTCCGGGGCATGAGTGATTAGTCACTCTGACAAGTAGCCTAGCCACCAGCTGTAAGTAACAGTATTTAATTAGCCACCAATTTGAACCTGTTTTCCCAAAGGAGCCCCTCTTATCAACGTCCTCCTCAATTAATCAGTTAGCTAGGAGCTAGTGTAATTACGGCCACAGATGAGCCCAGAGCCATGCGGTCTAGTCTAGGGCCTACTGTTGGTGAACTCATATTCTACACTTATAAATTATATGAGTGAAGATAATCAAATGTATGCCTACATTTAGGATAAAGTTACCCCCACAAAGGGTGTGTATGCGCGCGTGTGTGTGTGTGCTCGCCTGCATATGCATGTAAGTGGCTGTGTGTGTGTGTGTGTGTGTGTGTGTGTGTGTGTACGTTCAAAGCTTAATTCACACAAAGTAATCTCATCAGAACCAATGCCAGCTCCCATGGTCTCTACTCAGTGTCATGCTGCTGACAGAGCTGAAGCCTGGAGGACTACATTAGACCATGAGATTCTTCCTCCCCAGGCTTAACCAAACCCACAGGAGAGAAGCAGATGGTGTTGGTGGCTCACTGTGGCTGTCTGTACTGTTTGTCAGCCTCGCTGTGCTCTAAACAGTGCTAAATGCCCAGATACGGGAGGGGGAGAAGAGAGCTAGGGTATTAGGGGGGAGGAGGGGGAGAGAGTAGACCTGCCAGACATGATTAGCTGGTACCGGGGGTGAAGGGGTTAGGGTTGCCATGTGTGTTTGTCGTGGCTGGCTGCCTCTCTCTGACAGAAGGAACTTCAGAGGTGTCTGTCCAAGAAAAGCTGACAACGGCCCCAAAGAAATCTTGAATTTTTACATTGATGACATGCTCATGTTATTTCCTGTTCAAGCCATTTTACTGAGGTTCCTTTGTCATTCATGTTAGTTCTTGACAGTGCTGTTTTGCTTAATTTGTTGTGTTTTCCAGTTCCCCTGCAGCATCAGGTCTGACTGGGTCTTGATTGGGTGGGGTGGACATTTTGAGAGCCAGCTGATGTTTGTCTATTGAAACACCCCATACACTCCCTGAGTAACATTCCTAGCCTTTTGCTTCTCCATTCTACTGTCCCTAACCAGACAAAACTTCACCTTTGTGAGAATGTTTTCCTTGCATCTTGAAATGCATATAATCCTCACACAAAAAAAACGCTTGCTCCTCATCCTTTGTCTCTTTCTGAAGAAAGAAAAAATTATACAATTTGGCCTTTAAAAAAAAAACTTGCAAGTTCAGTTGCCCTTGAGTATACACACCAGCTCACTTTATTTCCCTAGTGAACATCTAATAGTCAAACAATCGTATAGTTGGTTAATCCAGATGAATACTGGGTAACATCCTTAAAATAGATTGTAATCCACAGCAGCAATGGCAGATCAGGTTGGTTGTATACTCGTAATATACCGGTTCTGGTTGAATGCATTATGATGCACTTCCTGTCACATTTTATATCCCTATTTTGGCTGTAGATGAATAGAATCAGCCTGAAGGACCCAGGGAGCAGAGATGTAAGTGGTGGGGGGGGTATTAGATGACAGAGAGATATTCAGGCTAGGACAGGTGGGGACAGAGTGACAGACAAAGGGGTGGATGGGCCTGCTGGACTCAAGGGATTGCAGCAGGAAAGTGAGGGCAGGCCAGGGAGGTTGCCGTGTGAGGAGTTAGATTAGCTCTTCTGTTGATTGTAAACTAGGAGGGGGGAGGATAAAATGGTGGTTAGGTATATAGTAGGTGGTTCTGGTAGTAATGTATATACTAGGTGGTTCTACTAGTAAGGTATATACTAGATGTGATAGGTCATCAAAGATCAGGGTGAGGTAACCAGGTTGGTTATTACTGTCTGGACCTTTAGGCGTAAATATATTGGACTAATGTACCATGTGCAAAATTTAACATCAGGACATGTTAAAGTACTGTATGAATAGTGTATATCAGGCCTCTCAAACTCATTTTGCCCAGGGGCCAAATTATGTGTTCACCGAGGTCCGGAGGGCTGTGGTGTGTTGCTGTGCCTTGGTTCCGGTAGTAAGGTCCGGAGGGCTGTGGTCTATTTCTTTGCCTTGGTTCTGGTAGTAAGGTCTGGAGGGCTGTGGTGTATTTCTTTGCCTTGGTTCTGGTAGTAAGGTCCGAAGGGCTGTGGTGTATTTCTTTGCCTTGGTTCTGGTAGTAAGGTCCGGAGGGCTGTGGTGTAATTCTTTGCCTTGGTTCTGGTAGTAAGGTCCGGAGGGCTGTGGTGTAATTCTTTGCCTTCAAAATCGGCAGAAACAGTAGACGATGCAGTACACAGCATTTACTATGACAGCTGCGGCCCACGACCGCGTACTGTATCGTCTACTGAGACCCCTGGAGTACATAACCAATATATTGTGACTGTAATAATGAATAGTGTACATTTGATAAGAAGGAGGTAAACGGTGGAAGTCTCATCACATTTCATAGGCCTAGCTAGCTAGCTATCACAAGACTTCACATTATGTTTCACAAGACTAGAACAGTGGTAATGTAGCTGCTCCATCCTAACCCTGCTTATGCATTTCAGAACCTGCTCACCACCTGAAGACAACTGTCCCAGTTGAAGTGCTATGGCCCCTGCTGCAGTGAAGAGTCCTAGCCTCAGGCCTTCATAGTGGACATTGCCCTATCAACACACACAGGTGTAGGCCAGGGTCAGGCTCCCGGAGCAGGGATGATCACTTCTCACCAGAACGGAGGACCCGGATATGTAACAGAGGACCCAATGGGGCCTGTAAATGGCACGGAGGGTCCTGGGAGTGGAGCCAAGTTGCAGCAGAGAGAGAGGGCTGTGGATTTCCCCCCTGGGGACAGGGTGGTGGGGACTGTTAGCAGCATGGTGCAGGGTTCCCGCTGCAGCGCCCAGATGGAGAGGATGCAGCAGTACCAGGAAGAGCTGAGGAGGAAGCGGGAGGAGGATGCCAACAAAGGGAAGCATGAAATCGATCTCAATGCCTCGCTCAGGCTCAAGAAGTTGGCCCAGAACCCAGCCAAGACGGGTATCGACAACCCTACGTTCGAAGCGCCTGAGGCAGGCAAGGAGACCAAGGATGGGAGCCCCCTGCCTGGTGGGGACACGGCTGCGGGTGAGTAGAGTCATGAGTTAATGAAGGGAGGGGGAGGCGAGGGTGAGAGGGGATGGGGTAAAGAGGGGGAGGGGTACCTCTGTGAGAAGAACAATAGAGGTGTTGGGAACTATCATAATGATTCTGTGAAACAAAGGAGTCAGAACAGTGTGCAAGGAAAGGGCTGAGCCAGGGTCATTGATGGAGTGAGGATGGGAGATTAACAGTGAATGTCAATGGAAAGGCTCCCTCCATTTAGTCACATGGAAGTCACTCCCTCCCCTCACCTCTGGTAAAGAGGATGGATCCATTTGGAGTGAAACACTTCTGTTTGGAAGTCAATTTTTCAGAGGTATTCTCATTCTGGCATTGCACATGTAGGCCTGAAATATATCTGTTTCATTGGAGGGTGATTGTAAATCATATGAAGGTGGTATAAGATGGCGCTGATAGATATGGCGGCTCTGATTCTAGCTCCTAAGCAACTTTGCAGTATTTTTTTTTGTTTTGTTATTTCTTACATTATTACCCCAGAATTGTTTGTGTTATTACATACAGCCGGAAATAACTTTTGGATATCAGAGCGGTGGTAACTCACCAGCATTACGACCAGCAGTACAACTGTCCTGAATTGTATCCTTTGATCGTACCCCCCAGGGCAATTTAACTTATTCCAGAGGCTGCTCCAAAACACCGCTGGCGGAGAAGAGGTATTTGGAGTGGACTAGTCCGACTCAGGAGGCGTGCACACCATCCACCGCTTCCGAGTATATTACTCGCTAATGTTCAGTCTTTCGATAATAAAGTAGACGAGCTCAGGGTGAGGATCTCCTTCCAGAGAGACATCAGGGATTGTAACATACTCAGTTTCACGGAAACATGGCTCTCTCGAGATATTCTATCTCTGTACGTACATCCATCTGGATTCTCAGTACATCGCGCAGACAGGAATTAAGAACTCTCCGGGAAGAAGAAAGGCAGGGGTGTATGTTTCATGATTAACTACTCATGGTGTAATTGTGTTAACATACAGAAACTCAAGTCCTTTTGTTCACCCGACCTAGAATACCTCACAATCAAATACCGACCGCATTACCTCCCAAGAGAATTCTCTTCAGTTATAGTCACAGCCGTGTATATTCCCCCTCAAGCTGATAACATGACGGCCCTCAAAGAACTACACTGGACTTTATGCAAACTGGAAACCACATGTCCTGAGACCGCATTTATTGTAGTTGGGGATTTTAACAAAGCAAATTTGAGGAAAACTCTACAGAAGTTCTACCAACACATTGACTGTAGTACTCGCGCTGGTAAAACATTGGACCACTGCTACTCAACTTTTCAAAATACCTACTAGGCCCTCCCCCGCCCTCCCTTCGGCAAATCTGATCACGACTTCATTATGCTCCTGCCTTCCTATAAGCAGAAACTCAAACAGGAAGTACAAGTGCTAAGGTTGACTAATCGGAATCCATGCTTCAAGATTGTTTTGATCACGCGGACTGGGATATTTTCCAGGTAGCCTCTGAGAATAACATTGACGAATACAGGGATAGGATGACTGAGTTCATCCGGAAGTGTATAGGAGATGTTGCACCCAATGTGACTATTAAAACCTACCCTAACCAGAAACTGTGGATTGATGGCAGCATTCGTACAAAACTGAAATCGCAAACCACTGCATTTAAGCATGGCAAGGTGACTGGGAATATGACAGAATACAAACAGTGTAGTTATTCCCTCCGTAAGGCAATGAAACAGGTAAAACATCAGTATAGAGACAAAGTGGAGTCCAATTCAACGGCTCAGACACGAGACGTATGTGGCAGGGTCTACAGACAATCACAGACTACAAAGGGAAAACCAGTCACGTCACAGACACCGACATCTTACTTCCGGACAAGCTAAACACCATCTTCACCCGCTTTGAGGATAACACAATGCCACCGATGCGGCCCACTACCAAGTATTGTGGGCTCTCATTTTCCGTGGCTGACATGAGTAAGACATTTAAGCATGTTAACCCTCGCAAGGCAGCATCCCATGCCGCGTCCTCAGAGCATGCACAGAGCAGCTGGCTGAAGTGTTTACGAACATATTCAATCTCGCCCTATCCCTGTCTGCTGTCCCCACTTGCTTGAAGATGTCCACCATTGTTCCTGTACCCAAGAAAGCAAAGGTACAGTGGTTCCTCCTTTAAAAATTGTGAGTTTATGCCACGGGACTTAGAGATCATTTGTGGTTTAGCACGGTACCCTGCGTCACCACTTCATTGCTCCAGACCAGCGCAAGGGGGAGTTAGAGCACTGATTATGCTTTTGGGTCCTACTTTTGGGTCTCTGACTGACAATGAATGGGCGACATAAACCTAAATAGAAACTGATAATTGTGCACAACTTCAGTATTACTTACTAAAACTGTTGTTACACTAAGGTTTTTATTATTTTCTTTTGTTAGGATTATTTTTTGTTGCTACAGATGCTGATTCAATACCGTGCTGTCCTCAACTGGGAAACCCATGAGATGATTGTAGGTTTTTGGTTTCTCTTCCTCTAAAAACAGAAATAAATGATTCCAAATAACAAACTGGCTTTATTTACAAATTAGTAACAATGTCTCACCCCATGTTCAAGAATGGCCTTTTTCCTTGCTCATTTTACATGACATTTTACAACAAAATCACCCCCCAAATATTTTTTGTTGTTGTACAAAGCGATTCTTCTTCATTATTATTAATTCAGAATTATATGAAAGCCTGATGGATATTCTCACAGATGTATTATTAACCCTGTTATTAGCAGGACAATATATTTTGGTCATATTGTTCATGGCTCCTGAGTGGCGCACAATGGGATTGCCTTGCAGTTCTCCAGCTGTATCCACTGAAAGCGCGTGAGGTTCAAGGCACGAAGGCAGTGGGCACGGGATGGGCCGCAAAGCCGCGCACAGAAGACCGACCTAGCCCATGGGGAAGGCGTGTAATGATGGTGACCGGTGTGCCCCATAACTGGCAGCCTGGTGACCTAGAGGCCGGAGAGGGAGCTGAGTAGTAGTGTAACATTTTTTAACTAGGCAAGTCAATTCGGAACAAATTCTTATTTACAAGACAGCCTACTCCTTCCTCCCCTTCGGGGAATTGAACCCCGGTCTCCCGCGTACCCGCACGACACAGGGATTCTTTAGCTAAATAGCCCAGTTCTGTACTCCTGACCATCACGTTGTACAGCGCCATATTTTCCTTCCCATCCTAACGGAAACCCAGAGGGTTTTTAATTTTTCTTGGAATAGAAACACCATAATTAAGCAAGTACCGGTCAAAAGTTTGGACACACCTACTCATCCCAGGGTTTTTCTTTGTTTTTACTATTTTCTACATTGTAGAATAATAGCGAAGACATCACAACTATGAAATAACACATATGGAATCAGTTAAGAACAAATTCTTATTTACAAGGACAGCCTACTCCTTCCTCCCCGTCGGGGTTTTGAACCCCGGTCACCTGCGTGCCCGCATTCTCTAGTACAGCCATTATTGAAGGCTATCAAATGCTTCTCAAAGATGCCCTCTGGTGGTCAAACTAGAACTAACTAGCATTAATGGTACCAGTCCTTCACACTTAAATAACGTGCCATAGAATTCTGTGGCACCATGCAAGCTGCGCCGCAGTACGCTGCAACTTTTAAAGGAGGAACCACTGTAACTGAACTTAATGACTATCGCCCCGTAGCACTCATTTCTGTCATCATGAAGTGCTTTGAGAAGCTAGTTAAGGATCATATCACCTCTAAGTTACCTGACACCCTAGACCCACTTCAATTTGCTTACCGTCCCAATAGATCCACAGACGATGCAATCGCCATCGCACTGCACACTGCCCTAACCCATCTGGACAAGAGGAATACCTATGTAAGAATGCTGTTCATTGACTACAGCTCAGCATTCAACACCATAGTACCCTCCAAGCCATCATTAAGCTCGGGGCCCTGGGTCTGAACCCCAACCTGTGCAACTGGGTAGGAAACAACACCTTCAATTTGCTGATCCTCAACACAGGGGCCCCACAAGAGTGCGTGCTCAGTCCACTCCTGTACTCACTGTTCACCCATTACTGCATGGCCACGCACGCACGCCTCCAACTCAATCAGTTTGCAGACTACACAACAGTAGTAGGCCAGATTACGAACATGACGAGACAGCCTACAGGGAGGAGGTGAGGGCCCTGCGAGAGTGGTGCCAGGAAAGTACCCTCTCACTCAACATGAACAAAACAAAGGAGCTGATCGTGGACTTCAGGAAACAGTGGATGGAGCTCGCCCCTATCCACATCAATGTGACCGCAGTGGAGAAGGTGTAAGGTTTCAAGTTCCTCGGTGTACACATCACTGACGATCTGAAATGGTCCACCCACACAGACAGTGTGGTGAACAAGGCGCAACAGTGCCTCTTCAACCTCAGGAGGCTTAAGAAATTTGGCTTCACCCCTAAAACCCTCACAAACTCTTACAGATGCACAATTGAGAGTATCCTGTCGGGCTGTATCACCGCCTGGTACGGCAACTGCACCGCCCGCAATTGCAGGGCTCTCCAGAGGGTGATGCAGTCTGCCCAACGCATCACCGGGCAAACTACCTGCCCTCCAGGAACACTGCACCCCCCGATGTCACAGGAAGGCCTAAAAGATCATCAAGGACATCAACACCCGAGCCACGGTCTGTTCTCCCCTCTATCATCCAGAAGGCGAGGTCAATACAGGTGCATCAAAGCTGGGACCGAGAGACTGAATACAGCTTCTATCTTAAGGCCATCAGACTGTTAAATAGCCATCACTAGCTGGCTTCCACACTGTCATGTAACCCTGCACCTTATATACATACTGGCCACTTTAATAATGGAACAAAGGAGCTGATCGTGGACTTCAGGAAACAGTGGATGGAGCTCGAAATGCTTACTTGCGAACTACATCTCAACAGTGCAGTAAAATATCAAAAGAAGTCCAAATTGAAATCTCAACAATAACACCAATACGTGGTAAAGGCGCAATACAAAGAAGTCAATAAACAATATAAAACAATTAGAAAAAGAGGTTGATTAGGCTCAACTGCCTAATTTCCAGTATCATTCATCTCTGTGTGAGGAGTTGTTTACTAGGGCCAGAGAGAGAGGTTCAACATGCTGTTACTTCCTGTAATGCCTGTGACCTTTAACATTCAGACCAAAGTGGTACATTGTTCACAAGGAATAATGCTTTACTCATCTCATATGTAAATACTGTATTCTATTCTACTGTATTTTAGTCAATTCCACTCTGACATTGCTCAACTAATATTTATATATTTTTAATTCCATTCTTTTATATTTGTGTGTATTGTTGTGAATTGTTTTTAGATACTACTGCACTGTTGGAGCTAGGACACAAGCATTTCACTACACCCCATAACATTTGCTAAATATGTGTATGTGACCAATAAATGTCATTTGATTGGATTTTTGATTGAAGTGAATTTAATATATTTTGTGAGGTGAAACAAAATTGTTCCTCAGAGAATTTGTTTTCATGTCAGTTGGCTAGCCTTAGAGGAGACAGTAGGTTGTGGCTGTTGCTGCTGACCGGTGTTAATAGGGGGGGACATGCACACACACAACACAAAACACACACACACACACACACACCCTGCTTCTTCTTATCTCAGGTAAACGCCCCTTTATGAGACCACTGTCTAGATAACATTAATCAAGTAAGCTTTTGTAATCGGTGGTTTATATGAAATCCATGTATTAATCCATGTACCTGGTCACTTAAACAGAACACCTGCTGGTTTAGAACAGTAGAGAGGCAATGCTTTAGCCTCCCTTTTCCCTGGTGTCTCTGTGCTCCTCAGAGTTGCTATATGTAGGTGGTACCTTCAGGCCAAACTTGATGCAGATGCCAAATCCTGTCTGGGGTGCAGAATCCCACTGGTGCGCAACCCAAACAGGTTTTGGCACCTGAATTGACTTTGGCATGACAATATCCCATTAATAACATGGCTTTAAAATTCCCACGCTGTCTCTGTGTGAGTGCTTGCTAGCGCCAGAGAGGTTTGAAACCGAGAGACATGTGATTTTACTTTCTGAAAATTCCTTGTGAACAAATGTACCACTTTGGTCTGAATGTTAAAGGTCACAGGCATTACAGGAAGTAACAGCATGTTGAACCTCTCTCTCTGGCCCTAGTAAACAACTCCTCACACAGAGATGAATGATACTGGAAATTAGGCAGTTGAGCCTAATCAACCTCTTTTTCTAATTGTTTTATATTGTTTATTGACTTCTTTGTATTGCGCCTTTACCACGTATTGGTGTTATTGTTGAGATTTCAATTTGGACTTCTTTTGATATTTTACTGCACTGTTGAGATGTAGTTCGCAAGTAAGCATTTCATTGCACCGTTTCCACCCCGCTGTATCCTGTGAATATGAGGAATACATTTTGATTTGGTCTCTCCCTCCTTTTCACTACGCAGAGCTGGAGGAGCTGCTGGAGGCCCTACGACGGGTGCAGAGCTGCCTGGTGGACACCCAATCGCAGGCCGACGTGGCTCTGGTGCTGGGCATGCTGCACAAGGAGGACTTCCAGAGCGCCTTCACCACCCACAGTGCCGTGACCCAGCAGATGCAGCCGCGCGGCAGCCCGCCCTTGCCCCTCACCGCCCAGGCCCAGGGCCTCTGCCTGGAGGTAGAGTGAAATACTCCAGCACGCTAGAGATCTTGATTTGATCTAGAAATTAAATGGATCTTCTTTCACCGATGTATTGGTCAGAAGGTAGGGGGAGAAAAAATGAGGTAAGGTATTAGGAGGGAGGTGGAGGAGGGTTTGGAGAAGAAGATTTTGGGGATGAGAGAAGAATATGTGGGTTAAGGAGATATTTGAAGAACAGCTGGGTAGGGAAGTTGAGAGATAGGAAGAAGGAGAATGAGGATGAGAGGATGGTGACAGAAACTACAAAGAAATGAGGGTAAAGGAAGCCAGGTACAAAACGGTTGATTAGAGATGCAGTCTCATATTGAGACGTGGAAATGATCCTTGGTGTGTTGGAACTAGATTCCTCCTCTCACGTGTTGGTTCCTGCTTCCATGGCATCACCATTAAAGGGATTGTATATGCAAGCTGTCCCTGTAGACTTCCAGTCATTGTGCTAACGCTAGCAATTGCTCTAGAAACTACCTTAAACTTCCTTTAAACTGCACACAGGGACATAACAATGGTCTCTGAGAAGTGCTTGACTTGGGCAGAAGCTCACCGGGGCTGAGTACCGGCACGTCAAATGTTCTACTGCTTCAGCTCCTGTTCCTCTTGTAGAATATTAGCTCAAAAGTATTGTGACGCTCCTGCACCTAAATGTAAACTAAATGAGTACCGGCACCTATTTCAGTCCAAGTCAAGCACTTTCTCTGAGTAAGTAGAAAAAAGGACTGCATCGCCAAAATGTTGCACTCTCCGGTTATACACCTCACAGCATACCACAGCTGGGGGTAATGTTACTCACTGTACCAGGAGTGACAGAGTAACACAAACTCATCACTGTGTCCATGTCCACATCTGTCTGACCACTTTTCTACCTGACTCCTTCAGTGACAAAATACAAAAAATACCATAGGTCTCTGCCACAGCACAACCAGCTGTGATTGACCTGTGGCTCCTGTGGGTCTATACATTGTCTATTCCATACATATCCATCATTCATTGGTCTGTACAGCCACATAGTCTGTCCGATAACCTGTTATGCTGTAGATCTAGCTAACCTCCCACCACGTACAGGTCATCAGGTCCTGAGGATTACATATGACATGATGGAATGTATTAGATGCTTGTCCAGGTAGAACAAACCGTGTGACTTCTATCAGACCATGGGTTCAAATAGTATTAGCTTTTCTTCCAAATGATTTAGCTGCACTTGACTGAGCTTGCCTGGTGCATTGGAACCAAAGTGTAAACCTCGTCCATTTGGCACTCTGCAGCAGGCTCAATAAAATACTCAGGCATTTTAATGAAAATAAATAGTATTTGGCCCCAGGTCTGATTTCTATAGGAAAGCTGGCTGTAAAACAGTAAACATATGATAACTGACAAAGAGGCTGCTTTAAAGGGTTCATTTGGACTGAAAATAGCACATCAGTACCATTGCTCTTGTGATGTGAAGATGACATTAAGGACAAAGCGTGTAGGCTTCGGAGGAGGACCTCGGTCAGTGAGAAACTGATCTTTCTCACACACACACACACACACACACACACACACACACACACACACACACACACACACACACACACACACACACACAACAACACACACACACACCATCTCTGTTCATACAGTAAATACATGCAGACACTCACCCAGAGCAGCAGGCACAGCGCCAGGAGATACTTAGCAAGGTGGTAATAGTTTGAGCCAGTGGACGGTGTGTCTAAACTAAGTGGCTGGTGGCGTGGGCCTTCCTGATTGGCCTCGGGCCAGGTATCTCCCAGCAGCCCCGGGGCCTGGAAGAAGTGGCCGAGGATCTGATCTGCCACAGCCAGAAAAGAAACTCCAGCGACTTACAGGGTAGAGTGGCATGGCTGGAGGGAGGTGGAGGGGAGAGGAGGAGCGGCGGGGGGGGGGGGAGGGAGAGGGGAAGGGGGAGGAGAAGTGCGTCACCTCATTACAGAGAGCTTTGATTAGTGTAAAGGATGAGCTTAAGCTAGAGCCAGGGAGTGGGAGAGAGGAGGGCTAGAGAGAGGGGGGAGGAGGGGCTAGAGAGAGGAGGAGAGGAGGGCTAGAGAGGGAGGAGGGGAGGGCTAGAGGGAGGGGGACGGAGGTGGAGGAGGAGGAGGCTAGAGGAGGGTAGAGAGAGGGGAGGGGGAGAGGGCAGATGAGAGGGGAGGGGGGGCTAGAGAGAGGAGGAAGGGCTAGAGGGCGAGGCGGTGAGAGAGGAGGGAGGGAGGGGGTAGAGAGAGGGGAGGAGGGAGGGCTAGAGAGAGGGGGAGGGAGGAGGGCTAGAGGGGGAGGAGGGATAGAGAGAGGGGGAGGAGGAGGATGAGGGGTAGGGGGGGGATTATAGGGAGGGGGGATAGAGGTATAGAGGGAGTGAGACGGATGGATGAGGGGAAGGAGGGAGGAGAATGCAGGGGTGGTGGGAAAGAGAGGATTGGGGATTCTCTTCTTGAAATGGGCTGTTTTTTTATATTTTTATATGATGATGACGAAGGAATTGTGGATCTGTCTGGATTGTGATAGTTCTGAGGACCAAGAAGCTGTTAAAAGACAGACTGTAGAAACACTAACGTCATGACAGTAGAACCAACTCATCATGCTTCTATTTGACCTCACATGTTGGGAGATTAATTCAGGGTCTTTAATTTCCAAGGCAACAGCCAGAGAGAAGAAGAAGAGTGTTCCAAATGGCAGTCTGTTCCCTACATGCACTTCTTTTGACCAGAGGGTGCCATTTGGGCGGAGACTAAGTCCCGTTACAGTAGAGTGACTTCCCTGTCTGGAATGGGAAACCCCACTGTGACTTATTAGAGAGCAGCCAACTTGTGTGTGTGTGAAGGAATCCAGTTGGTCATCTTAACAGCAGAATGGTAGTTTGACATGACCTTCACGTAAGAACAAAATATTTACTGTTATGGCGTTTCGTATTTGGACAAAATACCTCTGATAGCACACGAGAGCTCAGTCATAAAGCTGACACTGTCTGCACAATGACTTTCACGTTGTTTTTTTTACGGGATACGCATGGTATACATCGTCCAATGAAATGCTTTCTTGTAGGTTCCTTCTGGACAATGCAACAACAATAAGAAATTATAAAATATGAGAATATGAACATAAAGTAAATGGCTCAGTAGAATAGAACAATACATTTTAGCATCAGTATAATACAGGAAGGGATCATATATAGTCCAATATTTACACGTGTACTGGGGAAGACAATGACAAGCATAGCAGATGTACCATCAGTGGTTTTAACAATGACATACTGAGAAGTTGATTCTGAGGAATGACTAAAGCCTTGGTTAGCTTGTTGACAACGTGTGTCGACTCATGACTGGTGGTCAGGAAGTTGTATAATTGAACTGTCATGTTGAATCACGCATAGAGCCTCAAGAAGGAGTTTTCAAGATGGCTGGTGATGTTATTAAGTCATGAACACTTTGAACTGCATACTATTCCAGATAACCAATGATGCTGACTTAGTGCTACTTATACAGTTTACCTTAATCTGACCCCTTTCGCTCGCTCGCTCTCTCTCGCTCTCTCTCTCTTTCTTACAATCTCTTCACCTCCTCTCTTGAACTCTCCCTCTCTTCCTCTCATTCCCTCCCCTCTCTCTCTCCCCATCTCCTTTCCCCTCTCTCTCCCTCTCTCTGTTCAGGTGCAATACATCCTCCAGTCCAGTCAACATAAAGAGGGTGTAGAGCTCAGTAACCTACTCACCACTCCCCACCTCCAGGTAAGAGACCTGGAACACACCAGAACTCAACCCTTAACCTTGTCAGTGTTCCTGAGCTGGCTATGGTACTATGGACCAAATCCCGATTTGGAATTTGTCAATGTTACTGAGATATATGTGAATAGGCTCCATATACTGTACCATAGGCTCCATATACTGTACCATAGGCCCCATATACTGTATCATAGGCTCCATATAACCAAAGGCCTCCAATATACCATTTGCTCCATATACTGTACCATAGGCTCCATATACTGTACCATAGGTTCCATATACTGTACCATAGGCCATATATGTACCATAGGTTCCACATATACTGTACCATAGGCTCCATATACTGTACCATAGGTTCCATATACTGTACCCATAGGTTCCATATACTGTACCATAGGCTCCATATACTGTACATAGGCTCCATATACATTTGTCCATAATACTGTACATAGGCTCCATATACTGTACCATAGGTTCCCATATACTGTACCATAGGCTCCATATACTAGCCATGGCTCCATATACGTATAGCTCATATACTGTACCATAGGTTCATATACTGTACCATAGGCTCCATATAACCATTTGCTCCATATACCATAGGCTCCATATACTGTAACCATAGGTTCCATATACTGTACCATTTGCTCCATATACCATAGGCTCCATATACTGTACCATAGGCCCCATATATCTGTATCATAGGCTCCATATACCATAGGCCCATATACTGTATCATAGGCTCATATACCATAGGCTCCATATACTGTACCATAGCCCATATACTGTATCATAGGCTCCATATATCCATAGGCTCCATATACTGTATCATAGGCCCCATATACTGTATCATAGGCTCCATATTACTGTTCCATATACTGTACCAATGGCTCCATATACTGTACCATAGGCTCCATAATACTGTACCATAGGCCCCATATACTGTATCATAGGCTCCATATATCTGTTCCATATACTGTAAGCCATAGGCTCCATATACTGTAGCCATAGGTTCCATATACTGTACCATAGGCTCCATATACTGTACCATAGGCTCCATATACTGTACCATAGGCTCCATATACTGTACCATAGGCTCCATATACTGTATCATAGGCTCCATATACCATAGGTTCCATATACAGTACTGTGCAAATGTTTTAGCCAGGTGTGAAAAAATGCTGTAAAGTAAGAACGCTTTCTAAAATAGACATGTTAATAGATTATATTTATCAATTAACAAAATGTAAAGTGAGTGAACAGAGAAATATCTACATCAAATCACTATTTGGTGTGACCCCACATTGCCTTCAAAACAGCATCACTTCTTCCAGGTACACTTGCACACAGTTTGAAGGAACTCGGCAGGTAGGTTGGCCCAAACATCTTGGAGAACTAACCACAGTTCTTCTGTGGATGTAGCCAGCCTCAGGTGCTTCTCTCTCTGTAATCCCAGACAGACTCGATGATGTTGAGATCAGAGCTCTGTGGGGGCCGTACCGTCACTTCCAGGAATCCTTGATCTTCTTTGAAGTTCTTAATGGCTTTTGCTGTATGTTTGGTGTCGTTGTCATGCTGCAGAATACATTTGGGGCCAATCAGATGCCTCCCTGATGGTATTGCATGATGGATAAGTATCTGCCTGTACTTCTCAGCATTGAGGAGACCATTCATTCTGACTAAATCCCCAACTCCATTTGCAGAAATGCAGCCCCAAACTTGCAAGGAACCTCCACCATGCTTCACTGTTGCCTGCAGACACTCATTCGTGTACCTCTCTCCAGCCCTTCGGTGAACAAACTGCCTTTTGCTACAGCCAAATATTTGACTCATCAGTCCAGAGCACCTGTTGCCATTTTTCGGCACCCCAGTTTTTGTGTATAGTTGAGTCGCTTGGCCTTGTTTCACGTCGGAGGTATGGCCTTTTGGCCGCAAGTCTTCCATGAAGGCCACTTCTGACCAGACTTCTCCGGACAGTAGATGGGTGTACCAGAGCCATTTCTGAGCTGATGGCACTGCTGGACATCTTCCGATTGCAAAGGGAAGTAAGCATGATGTGTCTGATCTGCTGCAGTAAGTTTCCTTGGCCGACCACTGCGTCTACGGTCCTCAACGTTGCCCGTTTCTTTGTGCTTCTTCAAAAGAGCTTGGACAGCACATCTGGAAACCCCTGTCAGCCTTGATATTTCTGCCTGGGAGAGACCTTGCTGATGCAGTAGAACTACCTTGTGTCTTGTTGCTGTGCTCAGTCTTGCCATGCTGTATGACTTTTAACAGTAAACTGTCTTCAGCAACCTCACCTTGTTAGCAGAGTTTGGCTGTTAATGATTGTGTTTCAACCTACATATTGAACTGATGATCATTAGCACCTGTTTGGTATAATTGTTTAATCATACACCTGACTATATGCCTACAAAATCCCTGACTTGTGCAAGTGTACCTACAATAATTGATGCTGTTATGAAGGATAAGGGTGGTCACACCAAATATGGATTTGATGTAGATTTTTATTTTTCTTGCATTTTGTTAATTGATAAATATAATCTATTAACATGTGTATTTTTTGAAAGCATTCTTACTTTACAGCATTTTTTCACATCTGCCTAAAACCTTTGCACAGTACTGTACGTTAATGTGAAACCCTGAACCATCGTCACGTGACTGTTATCCAATCCTGACATCAGCCTCCTCCAGAGGAGCTCAGGGAAGTCACTGAGCAGTGGGTTTCATATGGCTCTTTATGTGGCTTTACCTTTGGTCTGTGACTGAACTAAAGGGCATGGGAAACAGCCCTAACTCTATGGTAACCCTGTCATAGTCTTTAATAACCTCTTGTATAGGTGATATAACAGGGCATCGTGGGTTTTGGAGTTTGGATGGTTAACATGATGACAGTGTATCCAGCTTGAGCTTGTCATCGATTTGCGGAGTAGCCCAAGAGTTGCCTTTTGAAACTTGACCCTGCCTTGCTGGTCAGTGTCCAGCCCAACACGCATACAGACAGGCCACTCAGTATGGATGGCTTACGGCTGGCCTTTATATGAATGACCCCAGGTCCATGTGCCAGCCTGGTGTTGACACTCTCTAAGTAGCCACTCATAGTGCACTGTCATGCCGTTGAGGAAAGAGATGAGATGTCGTAGGCGGTGAGGAGGAGGGATGGGGAGATGGATGTGTGAGGACGAGGAAAGAAATAACATACTACAGCTGGGCAACTGAGAGGCTCAACACCTACTGTGTACCGCAGGTGGCTGGTGACACCTTCATTGGGAGGAAAGGCTCATAGTAATGGCTGGAACAAAATTAATGAAATGGTATCAAACACATGGTTTCCACTCACTTCATTCCAGACATAGTGAGCCATCCTCCCCTCACCAGCCTCCTGTGCTGTATACCCTAGAAGGTGCAATCAGTAGAATATAGAGAGGATCCGGGCCCTGGTCTTGCATGCTAGTCTCTCTAGACAGACGCGTTTCCTCCCACAATGTACCAATGAGCTGTTGCCCTAGGTCTGGGAATTCCGAGACTAGTTGCGTGCCGACACGTGACCGTGACCACGTGACTGTGTGACCTGCCAAACTCCACTGTTGCTCCATTGACTCCACTGGGCATCATGTCCAATTAAACACAGGCATTTGCCGCAACGGCAACCACACGGCAACCACACGGCAACCAACCGGGAGTGGATTATCCCTCCCTCCGGTTACTCTGCGGAACATGACCCTTCCCACTATCTGACCCCGGTTAACGACCCTCACCCTAGCTACACACACACATACACACACAGGTAAACAGATCAACAAACCCCCATGTAAAATGGTAGTGAATAGGTAACCTGCTAGGAACACACTGCCTCCCTCTCTCTCCCTCTTCTCCATTTCCCTTCCTCCTCGTCCTTCTCGAGATCGAGGTGTTTTTATGATTGATGGAGGCGAATCCTGCCTCTTAAATGCAGGGCAGATTAAGAGGGATTGTGTGTACGCTGGAAGCTTAGCCAGCCCTCAGTCAGCCCTCCTGTCTGCCTTCTCAGGTCTCTCTTCTGCGGGATAAAGACACTCATTTGGTTCAACGGTTATTAATTGCGGCATACGGCAAGCCCGTCACCTTAAATGAAGTGAGAGGGAAATCTTTTTCTTGTTGGCTTAGAGGTGGAGTCTGCTGTCGGCTGGTGTTGAGGGAGGGAGGAAGAGAGGGACAGGGTGGGCTTTGGGGAAAACGTGCATGTTTAAGCATAAGGGATGGAAGCCGAGTTTCAGTTTCCCCCCAGTTATTGACAATAACTGGTGAATAAGAAAGTGTGTTGTGTTGTGTGCACTGTGTATCAAAAAGCTCCAATTCATCCAAGTCACTACTACAACAATCAAATGGAATAAACACCCAGTTTCCACGGCACACACACTCCTTGTCCCCCATGTACCTGTGTGTTGTCTCTCCCAGGCTCTGATACAGGCCCATGACAGGGTGGCAGAGCAGGAGTTGGAGCCGGACCCAGAAGAGAGATTGATTCAGTACCTGGGTGAGACCGTCAAACTGGTGCGGCTGGAGAAGGCCGGTGACATGCCTCTGGTAAGCCACACACACACACAGAGAGAGATGGGAGGGGAGGAAGAGAGGGAAGGCAGGGTGGGCGTTGGGAAATACGTGCATGTTTAAGCAATAAGGGAGTGGAAGCGCGAGTTTGCAGTTTCCCGCCCCGAGTTATTGACAATAACTGGTGAATAAGAAAGTGTGTTTGTGTTGTGTGCACTGTGTATGCAAACAGCTCCAATTCATGCAAGGTCACGTACTACAACTAATCAGATGGATAAACACCCATGTTTCCATCGGCAGCAGCTACACACTCCTGTGTCCCCCATGGTACGCGTGTGTGTTGTCTCTCCCAGGCTCTGATGCAGGCCCATGACAGGGTGGCAGAGCAGGAGTTGGAGCCGGAACCCAGAAGAGAGCGTGATTCCGAGTCATGGGGAGACCGTCAAAAAACTGTGCGGGCTGGAGAATGGCCCGGTGCATGCGCCTCTGGTAAGCCACACACACACACACACACAACCACACACACAGCAGCAACACACCAAAACACACACAACACAACCACACAGCAACAACACACACCCCACACACACAACCACACACAACACACCACACACACTACACACAGCACAACACACACACCACACAACACTCTCTCTGCCATCTGATAAAACAATGCAAAATATCTTGTGCAAATGGACCAAATAAAGGCAGAATATTTGTATGTAGTGTTACTGTATTGTAATTGTAATGTAATGTTGGCCGCATGTAGCCTAGGTGGTTAGAGCTGCTGGGCTGAGTAACCGGGAAGGATTCTGATTGAATCCCCGGGACCATGCTGTCGTCTGCCGCTGATACAGACAGTGCAGTTATAAAACCCACGTGTCTGTCTTGTTAATCTTTTGTAGCCGTCATTGTAAAATAACGAATTTTGTTCTAACTGACTTGCCTAGTATGTAAATAAGAGTTCAACTACAGAAAATATATAATAATAATAATAATGTACTGTATTTTGTGTATGTAATTAAATTGCCCGATGTTAACGTTGTCTTTCAGTTGTTTGTGTTTTAAGTCAAGTACATCTAGCGTGGTTTGTACTGATAAGTCTATCTGACTGGTAGTGTAATTTGGCCTGTGGTGTGTCTTGTCCCGCAGGGAGGCGCACATTCGTAACGGGATGACGTCGGCTGAGTGGTAGGTCGCAGTTTGGGTGAAGGGGCGAGGACAGGACTCGAGCTGAGCGAGATACTGGGCCGAGGGAGATGAGATGCCTGCAGGATCACGGCGTTGCCCCGTCCGTGGAAGAAAAACGTCAATAGGTGCCATGACGCTTCTACGTGAGGAATTGTTTAACTGAGAGATCGCTCACACTGGATATCACACACACACACATGCCCTGGGTCGCTCCTCTTTCAGTTCGTCGCAGCTC
>NC_036854.1:1723083-1765292 GCF_002910315.2 Salvelinus sp. IW2-2015
GCAGCTAGCGACTGGAACGAGCTGCAACAAACACTCAAACTGGACAGTTTTATATCAATCTCTTCATTCAAAGACTCAATCATGGACACTCTTACTGACAGTTGTGGCTGCTTTGCATGATGTATTGTTGTCTCTACCTTCTTGCCCTTTGTGCTGTTGTCTGTGCCAAATAATGTTTGTACCATGTTTTGTGCTGCTACCATGTTGTGCTGCTGCCATGTTGTGTTGTTGTCTTAGGTCTCTCTTTATGTAGTGTTGTGGTGTCCCTCTTGTCGAGATGCGTGTTTTGTCATATATATTTTTTATTTTTAATCCTCCGTCCCCGCAGGAGGCTGTTTGCTTTTTGGAAGGCCGTCATTGCAAATAAGAATTTGTTCTTAACTGAGTTACCTAGGTAAATAAATCAAATCAAAAACAGGCACAGACACACACATAATGTGCCCATTGACTGGTGTCAGTATGTCGCGTTGATGCCATCAAATCTAATTCATGTAACATTTTATGTAGCCTCGGCTCGACCCCATCTTTCCTCATTCTTGAAACCACAAAACATTACAGTACATGACACTACATTGTGTAATACTTAGTTAATTTGAATGAAGCTGATTCCATGTACTGTGGATTGTACTCAGTGTCATTGGTCTCTCTCCTCAGACGGAGATGCATGGCACTTTGACCTTCCTTCTCATCCCCAGCTCTCAGAAGAAAACTCCCCCACACAGAGAGACGGTGGTAAGGCTCCTTCAGGGTGTGTGAGTGGTGTGTGTGTGTGTGTATGTGTGTGTGCGTGCGTGCATGCACAACATGTGTGATCAATTATTACATCATAATCAGTTACTAAACTCTTCTGAGAGATGATGATGCTTATGTCACCCATGTGTTCAGATGCACGTGAGGGCGTATTTTAACTACGACCCGTCTGATGACCCGTACGTGCCGTGCAGGGAGCTGGGCCTTTCCTTCCGGAAGGGAGACATCCTCCACATTATCAGCCAGGATGACCCCAACTGGTGGCAGGCCTACCGGGAGGGAGATGAGGACAACCAGCCCCTAGCCGGGCTAGTACCAGGTACCCAACCCTAACCCCAACCCTAGCCCCAACCCTAACCCTACCGGGAGGGAGATGAGGACAACCAGCCCCTAGCCGGGCTAGTACCAGGTACCCAACCCTAACCCCAACCCTAACCCCAACCCTAACCCTACAGGGAGTGAGATGAGGAGAACCAGCCCCTAGCCGGGCTAGTACAAGGTACCCAACCCTAACCCCAACCTTAACCCCAACCCTAACCCTACCGGGAGGGAGATGAGGACAACTAGCCCCTAGCCGGGCTAGTACCAGGTACCCAACCCTAACCCCAACCCTAACAACCCCTACCCCATAATTTTTCCCCCCAAGTAAATGTTTCTGTTGCCCTCTCCCAGGGAAGAGCTTCCAGCAGCAGAGAGAAGCTATGAAGAAAACCATTGTGGACAGGAATCCTGAACAAGCGCCAGGGTAAGGGATACTATATATACTGCCTGCTCAGTTACACACTCCAGGCAGCTATCACAGGTGTCTAAACACAGGCATGCACACACCACACACACCACACACCACACAACACACACACACCACACACACACACCACACACTACACACACACACACACAACACACCACACAACACACACCACACACACACACACACACAATCATTATGATCTGATATGCTCTAAAATCATCATGTTGATAATTTCCACTTCTCATTTTCTCCAGGGAAGCTTTGGTGTTCAAAGAAGAACAAAAAGAGAGGAAGAAGACATGTACAACCCCCGCAGCAACGTCGGTAAGGGTGCTTCTTTTCTCCACATCTTTTTGGTCCAATCCCAAAATGACTGCTAGCACCTATGCACTGTGATATTTGATTGGTGTGAGGAATATGGTGAAAGTTACACTTAGCCTATCAGAGTGTGAGCGCTACTACCATATTTGCTCACACCTGTCAAGTCCTTTTAGATATCCACAACATAGTGGGGCATAGGTCTAGGGGTCGATTTGGGACTTGCCTCTCTCAATGTCCCTATGTACATTATAACAGATTTACACGATTGTAAAGTGCCTTTTCGGAAAGTATTCAGACCCATTGACTTTTTACAGCATTTAGTTACGTTACAGCCTTATTCTAAAATGGATAAAAAATAAAATAATAATAATAATAAAATAAAATCCTCAGCAATCTACACACAGTACCCCATAAATGACAAAGCGAAATAGGTTTTTAGAAATTAAAAACTGAAATATTCTTATTTACAATAACTATTCAGACCTTTTGCTATGATAACTCGAAATGAGCTCGAGTTGCATCTAGTTTAAATGTATCATCCTTGATCTTTCTACACCTGTGGTAAATTCAATTGATTGGACATGATTTGGAAAGACACACACCTGTCTATATAAAGGTCCCACAGTTGACAGTGCATGTCAGAGCAAAAACCACGCCATGAGGTCGAAGGAATTGTCCGTTCATCCTTGACATGTTTCTACAACTTGATTGGGAGTCCAACTGTAGTAAATTCAATTGATTGGACATGATTTGGAAAGGCACACACCTGTCTATATGAGGTCCCACAGTTGACAGTGCATGTCAGAGCAAAAACCAAAGGAAAGAATTGTCCGTAGAGCTCCGAGACAGGATTGTGTCGAGGCACAGATCTGAGGGAGGAACCAAAACATTTCTGCAGCATTGAAGGTCCCCAAGGACACAGTGGCTTCCATCATTCTTAAATGGAAGAAGTTTGGAACTACCAAGACTTCATAGAGCTGGCCGCCCGGCCAAACTGAGCAATCAGGGGAGAAGGGCCTTGGTCAGGGAGGTGACCAAGAACACGATGGTCACTGTCAGAGCTCCAGAGTTCCTCTGTGGAGATGGGAGAACCTTCCAGAAGGACAACCATCTCTGCAGCACTCCAGCAAATCAGCCTTTATGGTAAAGTGGCCAGACGGAAGCCACTCCTCAGTAAAAGGCACATGACAACCCACTTGGAGTTTGCCAAAAGGCACCTAAAGACTCTCAGACCATGAGAAACAAGATTCTCTGGTCTGGTGAAACCAAGATTGAACTCTTTGGCCGGAATGCCAAGCGTCACGTCTGGAGGAAACCTGGCACCATCCCTACGGTGAAGCATGGTGGCGGCGGCATCATGCTGTGGGGATGTTTTTCAGTGGCAGGGAGACTAGTCAGGGAGACTAGTCAGCATTGAGGCAAAGATGAATGGAGCAAAGTACAGAGAGATTCTTGATGAAAACCTGCTCTAGAGCGCTCAGGACCTCAAACTGGGGCGAAGGTTCACCTTCCAACAGCAAAAGAATCCTAAGCACACAGCCAAGACAATGCAGGAGTGGCTTCGGGACAAGTCTCTGAATGTCCTTGAGTGGACTTGAACCCGATCGAACATCTCTGGAGAGACCTGGAGAAATAGCTGTGCAGCGACGCTCCCCATCCAACCTGACAGAGGATCTGCAGAGAAGAATGGGAGAAACTCCCTAAATATAGATGTACCAAGCTTGTAGCGTTGTACCCAATAAGACTCGAGGCTGTAATCGCTGCCAAAGGTGCTTCGACATATTTTTTGTAAATTAGCAACATTTTTTTTTTAAACAGTTTATTCTTTGTCATTATGGGTTAGTGTGTGTAGATTGATACGATTTAAAAATATATATGTTTATCCATTATAGAATAAGGCTGTAACCAGAACAAATGTGGTCTGACTACTTTCCGAAGGCACTGTAAAATCGGTGCGAACTCGGTCAGGACATTACATTCAGAGGTGCTAAGTTCTCTCGGCCAGCAAATGTTATTGGTGTGTCTTAGACTTAAAAGTATGAGAGTGGAACGTCCTCTCCTAGCAGGAAGTCTTAATACCTCAGTCTTGTTGGCACACAGGAGGCTGGACTCTGGGGCACATTCAGAAATAAATGGATTGGGTAGAACAGATATGCCTCTGACATGTACCGAGTAATCATGCCTGCTCTATTCATTACATTTCTATCTGCCGTGTTCCCCCTCAGCTGAATGTTGTGGAATATTCTGATAGGTATATCTGTTCTACATAACATATTTCTATCTGATATGTATATAGAGTAACATTTCTGTAAACATTTCATACTGCAACACCTTCAGTAAACCCCAACCTCTCTACTTACCTCTGTCGCGCCCAGACTCCTCCTCCGATGACATCCTGACCTATGATGAGATGGCGCTCTACCACCAGCCGGCCAGTCGCAAGCGACCTATTGCCCTGATTGGTCCGCCCAACAGCGGGCAGGACGAGCTGCGGCGGAGGCTGCTGTTGATCCAGCCGGACAGATTTGCCAGCGCCGTGCCACGTAAGTAGACCAATCAGAGCAGGGGATTGGGGGGCGGGGCAAGACTTGTGATGGGAACAAGATCCACTTGTTCTTGTGGGAGGTTCAGTTCGTGGCCTGTTAGGTTTTTATATCTTATTTAAGTGTTGTGATTATTAAACAGACTTTAATTATTAAACAGACTTTAAATAAAGTTTGATGGGGTTTGATAGCTTGAAGCATTGGCAAATTACTACAGCAATTCAATCAGGTAAGGTCGACGTTACCAATACATACAGCTTAGCTTCTACCAAATTCTCATGTATTTTTTTGTGTTAACTGTTTATTACAATAGACCAGACAAAAACTTAATTATACATTTAATATTACATTTAATATACCAAATTCTAATTTCAACAATCGTTATCACTCAGATACAACGAGAAGCCCACGGATACACGAGAAGAATGGGAGGGAGTACCACTTTGTGAACCGTCTGGCGTTTGAGACGGACGACGCAGCAGGGAAGTTCATCGAGTCTGGGGAGTATGACAGGAACCTGTACGGCACCAGCAGTGACTCGGTTCGACAGGTCATCAACTCAGGCAGGATCTGTCTGCTGTGCCTGCACACTAAGGTAGGAAACTAAATCTTCATAAGCCCTACATAGCACTTCATAAGCACTACATAGATGCTTCATAAATCATGTGTAAGTAAGTCATTCTACATAAAGGGTGATATGTCCTTACACCTGGTACTTAGCCCTTGTGCCACATTTTATGTGCATGCCATTTTAAGCATCTTTACAGGCCTTATGAATGATTAATAAAGGCTTTTTAAGCCTTAAAAGTTATGTTTAATTAAAGGGGGACTGTTAGCCGCTAGTTGAGAATATGTTGTGGAGGAAATTTCATATCATGTTTTGAAAGCATACTATCCATGCTGCTATTCCTCCATTCTCTATCTCCCTTTTTTCTAATTTTCTCGCCTCCTCCTGCTGCTGTTTTCTTTCGTTCTCTCCGTCAGTCACTGCGGGTGCTGTGGTCCTCCAACCTCAAGCCCTATGTGATCTTCATCGCTCCTCCCTCTCAGGAGCGATTGCGCACCCTGCTGGCCAAGGATGGCAAAAACCCAAAGGTACTTATCTCACAAAAAGCCCTTTATCAGCAAGTACCATAGATACATTAATATCCACAGTGAATGTATTACATGAATCACACTTATCATGTTGATCATTATACCTGTGAGAAGCTATAATGAACTATTTCTCCTCTGCTGGTACAGTAATAGTTCTGCCTTGAGCTACATCTAGCCAGGATATCTCTAAACCCTGTCCTTCCTGTTTCCCTACATCTAGCCAGGATATCTCTAAACCCTGTCCTTCCTTCCTGTTTCCCTACATCTAGCCAGGATACTCTAAACCCTGTCCTTCCTGTTGACCTACATCTAGCCAGGATATCTCTAAACCCTGTCCTTCCTGTATTCCCTACATCTAGCCAGGTATTCTATAACCCTGTCCTTCCTTCCTTTTTCCCTACATCTAGCCAGGATATCTCTAAACCCCTGTCCTTCACTGTCCCTACATCTAGCCAGGATATCTCTAAACCCCGTCTTCCTTCCTTGTTTCCCTACATCTAGCCAGGGATCTCTAAACCCTGTCCTTCCTTCCTGTTTCCCTACATCTAGCCAGGATACTCTATCCCTGTCCTTCCTCCTTTTCCCTACATCTAGCCAGGATATCTCTAAACCCTGTCCTTCCCTCCTGTTTCCCTACATCTAGCCAGGATATCTCTAAACCCTGTCCTTCTTCCTGTTTCCCTACATCTAGCCAGGATATCTCTAAACCCTGTCCTTCCTCCTGTTTCTCCTACATCTAGCCAGGATATCTCTAAACCCTGTCCTTCCTTCTGTTTCCCTACATCTAGCCAGGATATCTCTAAACCCTGTCCTTCCCTACTGTTTTCCTACATCTAGCCAGGATATCTCTAAACCCTGTCCTTCCTGTTTCCCTACATCTAGCCAGCATATCGCTAAACCCCTACTTCCTTTCTTTTCCCTACATCTAGCCAGGATATCTCTAAACCCTGTCCTTCATCGTTTCCCTACATCTAGCCAGGATATCTCTAAAACCCTGTCCTTCCTCCTGTTCCTACATCTAGCCAGGATATCTCTAACCCTGTCCTGCCTCCTGTTTTCCTACATCTAGCCAGGATATCTCTAAACCCTGTCCTTTCCTCCTGTTATCCTACATCTAGCCAGGATATCTCTAAACCCTGTCCTTCCTGTTTCCTTGCATCTTGCCAGGATATCTCTAAACCCTGTCCTTCCCTCCTGTTTCCTTGCATCTTGCCAGGATATGTCTAACCCACCGTTTCCCAAACTCTGTCCTGGGGACCCCAAATGGGTGCACTTTTTGTTTTTTGCCCTAACACGATACAGCTGATTCAAATAATCAAAGCTGTATAGTTCTAGGGCAAAAACCAAAACATGCACCCCTTAGAATCCCCAGGACTGAGTTTGGGAAACCCTGCTCTAACCCCTATTTTTTCTTCCTGTTTCCCTATATCTAGCCAGGATCCATAACCCCTTTCCTTCACTCCAGTTTCCCTACATCCAACCAGGATAGCTCTATCCCCTGTCCTTCCTTCCTGTTTCCAAACATCTAGCCAGGATATATTTAACCCCTGTTCTTCCCTCTTGTGTTTCCCTGCATCTAGCCAGAGGAACTGAAGGAGCTGATGGAGAAGGCCTGGGAGATGGAGCAGGCCTACGGCCACCTGTTTGACACCGCCATCGTTAACAGCGAGCCAGAAACAGCCTTCCACGAGCTGCTACGGCTCATTGACAAGTTGGACACAGAGCCCCAGTGGGTACCCTCCTCCTGGTTGTGCTAGAGGTCAACCCCATGAATGAGAGTGTGGCCTGGGTCGTGTTCATTAGGCACCAAACGGAAGAAAACAGATTGTAACGGGAAGGGACTACATGGACTCGTCCAATAAGAACCACTTGTTTTCATTTTCAGGAGAAAAAACAACAACATTTCACTACGGTGTACCCTAATGAACATGACCCACAGCTCTGGAAGAATGACCCTAAAAGGAAGAATGGACAATGATCGCTGAGGCCATCGTGGACACAAAATAGAAGGCCCATGCCTTCTCTGACCGAAAGGGTGACTTGTCCTTTAACTAGCCTTCTTATGGTAGGTGGACTTTACATTTACAGGGATGGATACTGTCTTATATGTGTGTGTTCTGTCTGTGTTTTTGTCTTTGAATGTTCTTTTGGGTTTGTGTCAATGTCGTCAACATTCCAGTAGCCTATGCAAAGACATTTATCCAAAACTGTAGAAAACATATTTTCATTTCAATCTCAATAGTTATTTATGATTGTAAAATATGTATTTTTTAGAAGAGATGGTAAACAAATGTGGTTTACCATTACCTCAGACCCCAATGTAAGGTATACAACAAGAGAATGCAATGCACAGGAACAATATATCTCAATGGAGGACCAATTTGCTACTATGTAACTTTCTCCCAGAAGTGAGAACCAAAGAGAAGCCGTTTGTATTGTAAATATGGTAAGGTAGTTGCTGTGTATAAACGATAGTACTATGTTGTGTTTCTGCGCTTGTACCTCACAGACCTCAATCATTCATCATCAGTAAAGATCACCTTAGTAGCTATTGTCTAGTCAGTGTATCGAGGGGCTTGATTCAATCATTATCGCCGGAGATCTGCGCTATAGCGTGCTTGAAGTTAAGGTCATTTCCGATTGAGCCGACATATGCAACGTTTACTGGGAGTCCAGTCTCCGCAAACGCGGGAATGTTGCCTTTAAATTTCAATCGCACTGAAATTCAGCGTTACAGATTAAATCAAGCTCCTAGTTAGTCTGACCAGACACTAACAGGTTGAACAATTAGGAGCTGTAGCCTACTTCAACATATCAATTCATCTGACAAACCTTTTTCGTTGGTACTTTATAAGCAGAACTCAAGAAGCCATCTTCAATAAAACGAATATTTCTCTTGAGCACTGCTTCATAATGTTGGACATTAGTTTCAGGTAAATGAATGCTTTTGGAATACACTTCAGAAATATTAATTGTGTATGCCGAGTTACCAAAACATGTAAGATCAGAATTGGGCTGCATGTGGAAATGCAGCCTGATGCACAAATTGTGGCTAAAACATCAAACTCATTTGAGAAAGTGACACTTGAGGAATATACAGAATCTTTATTTGGATGAAGTGCTCTGACACAGGAGGGGTTGCCCTCAGGGTGCAACAGCAGGATCAGGTACCTACATGTTAGCCATCCTCCTGTAAAGGGTCAATGCCATAGAAATAGAATGTAATTCTGCTATGTTCAATATAACCCCACTCATGGGGCCAACATGGAAGGGACTAGCCTCCACAAAGCAGACACTCACACTTCGGGGGAAAAGAACGACCACACTGTTATTACTGTACAGAATGACGGCATGCATTGACTTGAGTGTTCTGGTGAAACCGTAAACTTTACAGAGCCATCTATGTCCTCACCCAATCAGATGGAATGTTGAATACAGTTCACATATGTAAACCATGTTACTTTACTTAATCTATATATTATTCGCTGCTTTAAGTATTCAAAAGATAACTAACGTCAATGCACTAGTGAACTGATGTGATTGCTGTTAGCAGCAAAGTTCTGACATTGCTGCTAACAGTTTAAACCTCGTAGTTCAATACAGGGATACATCTGGGACATCTCCAATACTGAAAACAAAACATCACCGGTGTACACAAAAACATAACTTTTTTTTTAGAACAAGACAACATGAATAAATAGGATGACTGTAATGGGAATGACGGCATGTCACTCAAACAGCAGGTCCTCGTCGGTTTCCTCCGTCAGCATGTTGGACGGCTCAGCGATGGGGCCCAGCTTGGCCAGACGGATGGCGATCTCCTTCTCAGTCCTCTCCCTCATCTGCTTCTTCTTCTCCTGGATCTTCTTCAGCCTGAGGAGGTGGACACGCCATAGAGATAGTTTGAAGATATAACCTGTTTTAGCATAGACATTGAGGGCTTCCACCATTTAAAGTAGTCAACTAGGTGGGGATCCTATTGGTTGGGAGAAATCAGCCAATGATCAGAGCATTGTCTTCTTTAAATAAATGGGCTATGGTTTGTAAATGGCTTTAAGCTACTGTATGTCACCTCCATCTAGCAGCCACAACATTTGGTGCAGGACTCCAGCACTGCAGGTGGCAGTAAATCACCAATATAGCTTGACACTTTTTCCCAAACAAAATAAGAAAATTGACCACTTTAAAATGAAAATAGGCAGCGCAATTGAGGCTGAGGTCACAGATGGCACAGATACAAAGATGAGACCTCTTTCCATCTCTGGACACACCATAGAAACTGAATAAGAATCCTTTATATCTACGTGATACTCTGGTAATATGGGGGTAGAGACAAGGATATGGAGTTGAGGGACACTTAAAAAAATAAAAAATAAAAAGGAGATGAACAGAGGTGAGGGAGGTGGTCTGGAAATATAACTTACCTGTAGAACTCTTCTCGTTCCCTCTCATCCAGCTCTGTGATGATGTAACTGAGGGTCCGCTCAATACGGGGGATGATTACTGCGGACAGTTCAAATCACATTTTAATCATCTTGCTCTCTTCTGACAGCCATTATTGATATGTGGCGCAGGTTTTGTCATTGTGCGAAAGCAGGCCGGACTCACCATGCTCGATGGCATTCACACGGCGGTTGGTGATCTTTATGGCTTGATCCAGTGTGACGAAGGAAGTCTATCAATCAAACAGTGAGACCATGAGACTTTGTTGTTTAGTGAGACATACATTGTATGTTTTACCACAGTCTTGCAACAGACTTACTTCCTGGGATCATGGTCTTTAGGACACGCACCAGAAAACGTGAACTTTTTGCAATGGGGAAATGAAAATAAGCTGTTCTTATTGGCCAAGGCCTGGAAAATCCCTTCCTGTTTCATTCTATTTTATTCCATCTACCTGTAAGGAGGCCAACTCCACCAGCAGCTCCACTGCTTTAGCATAGTTCCTCTTCAGCCTGGAGAGCTGCTCTCCTCCCCTGGCCAGACCAGTCAGCTCATAACCTAACAAGTAGAGGATGGAAGGAATACCGTGAGTAGTGACACAAACACCACTACATGTTCAACAGCAGGGCATAGACAAAGCTTCCTTTAAACCTGTTAAAAAAAGAAAATTTTCCCATAAATGCAGCCAAGCCAATATTTGAGATTATTTAATATGTTATAACAAAATTGCCATTTAGAAGGTTTATTCAAAAAGAGTCATGCGTTCATACTCTACCAACTGAGCAACACAGGACCAGATAAGACTACTTACTGTCCCCTCCTTCTTGGTAGAGCTCAAACACAGGTAGAGTGACACCTGTGATGTGAGGGAGAGGAGAATCACACAGGTCAGACATTTAGGAGAGACATGTTGTTCTAAAAAAGTACAGAGAAGATCAGAAGAGCTAACCTGTGTGTATATGTACCTTTAAACAAAACTGGGATCCTTAACATTTTTATAAAATGATTATTTTCTGTGTTATAGCCTAACTAGACGATAGGCTATAAAGGCCTGAGGAAAGTCTGACGAGAAACATATACTGCCCTCCTGGGAGCAGGCCCTTTTCTTCCGCGAAGAAAAGACGGGGGTAAAGAGGACACAGATCAGGCTGCCTTTTGAGAATCTGTAGGCGAGAGAGTAAACGCCCACTGCCTTCCGTTCTACTTGCAATCATTGGAAAATAAAGTGATGACCTACGATTATCCTAACAACAGGACATTAAGAACTGTAATATCTTATGTTTCACCGAGTCATGGCTGAACGACGACACAGATAATATAGAGCTGGAGGGATTTTCAATGCACAGGCAGAACTGGTAAGACGAGGGGTGGGGGTGTGTGTCTTTTTGTCAACAACAGCTGGTGCGCAATGTCTAATATTCAAGAAGTTTTGAGGTATTGATTGCCTGAGGTAGAGTACCTTATGATAAGCTGTAGACCACACTACCTACCAAGAGAGTTCTCATATTATTATTGGGCTGTCTATTTACCACCACAGACCATTGCTGGCACTAAGACCGCTCTCAACCAACTCCATAAGGCCATAAGCAAACAAGAAAATGCTCACCCAGAAGCGGCGCTCCTAGTGGCCGGGGACTTTAATGCAGGGAAACTTAAATCAGTTTTACAAATTTTTACCAGCATGTCACATGTGCAACCAGAGGGGGAAAAAAACTTTTACTTCACACACAGAGATGCATACAAAGCTCTCCCTCGCCCTCCAATTGGCAAATCTGACCATAATTCTATCCTCCTGATTCCTGCTTACAAGCAAAAACTAAAGCAGGAAGTACCAGTGACTCTCTCAATACATTAGTGGTCAGATGACACGGATGCTACACTACAGGACTGTTTTGCTAGCACAGACTGAAATATGTTCTGGGATTCATCCAATGGCATTGAGGAGTACACCACCTCAGTCATCGGCTTCATCAATAAGAGCATCGACGATGTCGTCCCCACAGTGACCGTACGTACACATCCCAACCAGAAGCCATGGATTACAGGCAACATCTGCATCGGACGCCTAGAAGAAATCCTGCTATGCCCTCAGACGAACTAACAAACAAGCAAAGCGTAAATACAGGATAAAGATTGAATCCTACTACACCGGCTCTGACGCTCGTCGGATGTGTCAGGGCTTAAACTATTAAGGACTACAAAGGGAAACCCAGACGCGAGCTGCCTAGTGATGCGAGCCTACCAGACGAGCAAAATGCCTTTTATGCTCGCTTTGAGACAAGCAACACTGAAGTATGCACGAGAGCATCAGCTGTTCTGTGTGATAACGCTTTCGGTAGCCGATCTGAGCAAGACCTTTAAACAGGTCAATATTCACAAAGCCGCGGGGCCAGACGGATTACCAGGACGTGTACTCAAAGCATGCACGGACCAACTGGCAAGTGTTTTCACTGACATTTTCAACCTCTCCCTGACCGAGTCTGTAATACCTATGTTTCAAGCAGACCACCATAGTCCCTGTGCCCAAGGAAGAGAAGGTAACCTGCCTAAATGATTACCACCCCGTAGCACTCACGCCTGTAGCCATGAAATGCTTTGAAAGGCTGGTCATGGCTCACATCAACAGCATCCTCCCGGATAACCTAGACCTACTCCAATTCGCATACCACCCCAACAGATCCACAGATGGTGCAATCTCAATTGCTCTCCACACTGCCCTTTCCCTCCTGGACAAAAGGAACACCTATGTAAGAATGCTGTTCATTGACTACAGCTCAGCATTCAACACCATAGTGCCCATGAAGCTCATCACTAAGCTAAGGACCCTGGGACTAAACACCTCCTTCTGCAACTGGATCCTGGACTTCCTGACGGGCCGCTCCCAGGTGGTAAGGGTAGGCAACAACACGTCTGCCACGCTGATCCTCAACACTGGGTGTGTACTTAGTCCCCTCCTGTACTCCCTGTTCATCCGCGACTCCAACACCATCATTGTTTTCTCCCCAATTTTGTGGTATCCAATTGGTAGTTTCAGTCTTGTCTCATCGCTGCAACTCCCTTACGGACTCGGGAGAGGTGAAGGTCGAGAGCCGTGCGTCCTCCGAAACACAACCCAACCAAGCCGCACTGCTTCTTGACACAATGCCCACTTAACCCGGAAGCCAGCCGCACCAATGTGTCGGAGGAAACACTGTGCACCTGGCGACCGTGTCAGCGTGCTCTGCGCCCGGCCAACCACAGGAGTCGCAAGTGCACGATGGGACAAGGACATCCCTGCCGGCCAAACCCTCCCCTTCCCCGGACGACGCTGGGCCAATTGTGCGCCGCCCCATGGGTCTCCCGGTCGCAGCCGGGAGGCCCTTACCATCATTAAGTTTGCTGACGACACAACAGTGGTAGGCCTGATCACCGACAACGATGAGACAGCCTATAGGGAGGAGGTCAGAGAACTGGCAGGATAACAACCTCTCCCTCAACGTGATCAAGACAAAGGAAATGATTGTGGACTACAGGAAAAGGAGGACCGAGCACGCCCCTATTCTCATCGACGGGGTTGTAGTGGAGCGGGTTGTTAGTTTCAAGTCCCCCCCCCCATTTGTTTTGTACACTGCTGCTACTCGCTGTTTATAATCTATGCATAGTCACATACCCCCTACCTACATGTACAAATTACCTCTAACCTGTACCCCCGCACACTGACCCGGTACCGGTACCCCCTGTATATAGCCTCTTTATTGTGTTACTTTTTATTTATTTTTTTACTTAAATTATTTGGTAAATATTTTCTTAACTCTTCTTGAACAGCACTGTTGATTAAGCGCTTGTAAGTAAGCATTTCATGGTAAGGTCTACACTTGTTGTATTCGGCGCATGTGACAAATAAAGTTTGATTTGACTGTGTGAGAAGTAAGTGTTGCGTCAAACTCATCTCAATATCCTAGCCTCTTCATTGATGATAGGCTCTGCCTTACTGAAGTTGTGAGATACAGCATTCCATTGTGAGATACAACTTTTGATTGCCGATAGATATGCCTAGTGTACGGTTACGACTGTCTGCCTGGTGGCTGTCCTGCTTATAATATGCCCCTCCCCTCTCTCTGTCTGTCCCTCACTAGATCGCTATGAAAGATGTGAGTGTTCTCGGAAGTACGGCAACCAATCAGTCTCCTCTGTTCCAAAAATACTGAATCTTAGGAGACGATTCCTAGTGGACACTCAGAAATGGTAGTCGACGTGCAAGGAGTCGAGGAATCAATTATTTTGGAGCCGACTCTCCACTACGTCACTGTCGTCAGCAGAGAAAGGCAAGCGACAGCAGCGAAGTCCTGTATGACAATACTTTGGGAAGTTAAATGAGAAAGAAATGCAAACTTTGATGTGGAACTGAGATCCAGTAATGGTAGTACAGGTGCAACGCTGAACCGTCTGACTTTGAAAGGGACGCTCTGTGAGACCCAAACCATTGCTGGCAGCTGCGCTGAATTCACATGGTATTTTATGAACAAAAAATCGATAAAAAAAATTGATGTTTATTATTATTTTTTGCCCATTTATAACATCCCTAGTGAGTCCAGAGCTGCTAACCTGCCACGTTGTCCTTCTTCGCCCGAACCTTCACCTTGGCCTTGTTAACATTCTGGATGACAGTGGTGCTGTGGGAACATTAGGAGAATGTTATGAGAGAACATTGACTAAACATTAGACAAACGCCTAAATAAAAAGCATCAAATGCACATCCTCTCACCTGAAGTCGCCAGCAGCGAATTTCGCCTCAGCTAAAGAGAAGGCCGCCTCCCTCATCACTTCGCCCATCAAGGTCTTTGTCTAGAGATAGCGAGAGGAAACGAGAAGGACTGAAGTCAATGTGTCAGGCCCTGATGACATTAGGATCTGTTATACAAAACAATAAACTTACTTACAGTATATTATTAAGAAACAGGGAATTAGACAATGTTTTAAACATAGAAATATAACTACAAGAACAGATATTCCCATTTAAATCAATGGTTGGTGATGGGTAGGCCGGCAGCCATATTGAGTTTACCCTAGCCCTTAATCATGACTCTCAGTTCCATTACACATAAGAGTCATTGGACGAAGGCGTCTTCTCTCGGGAGAGCTTTGTTCTGAACATGAATCGCTTGCGGTTAAATTGATAAACACCTTTTATAGGGTTAGGGTTCCACATTGCCATAACTCTGTTACAGCACGTGTTTACAGAAGACAGAGGGACAACCTGTGCTAATTAGCTATATAGCATGCGCCGAACACCTGTGTGTAATGGAAGAAGCTCACAGAACGGGACCACATACTTTGAGAACTGATTCACGTTTAGATTGAGTATTGGGCTGTTTTGGCTGCCAGAACCAGCGTACCTCTGAAAATAGCTTTGGACCTTAAGGAGTAACGGCAGGCTCCTTAAGAGTACATCTTGGGCTAACGTGACACATTAGTGTACCATCAAATGTCAATGGTTTTCCCCAGTCTAATATTTTTGTTTCTATGGTTTTAACCCCCCTTGAATTACCTCAATGATCTTGCGGAGGATCTGACGGAAGCGCATGGAGAGAGCATCAGCCTTCTTCTTCAGTAGGTTCCTGCCGGTCTGGGCCCCCTTCAGACGGGCCTTCATGATGGTCTGAGCCCTTCACAGACAAGTCATCAGATGTCAGACAGAGGACTTCCATAATAAATATGAACATTCAGATTTGAATCATAGTAAGTAGGCCTAAGTAAGTTTGACATGGTATAATCTGTGGAGAATATTTTTGGGGAAAGTACAGTAGTCCCATAGACTATATGTAAGGCACATAAAAAGCTCTGTGGTTTGGAAATTATGGCCAGTCATCACATGATTAAAATCTGTCATTGCACCCATTTCATTCATTGAAAGCACTTTTACAAATGGGCTCTGCCTAACAACTAGCTAGAACAGGGATGGGAAATTGATGGGAGTGGGGGCCACAAACTAATCTGAACTCATCATGAGGGGCTGCAGTTGCTCGCAGGTCTGCGTACCCATGTGCATGCTCCCTTTAATTCGCCCCTCCTGGAGGACCTGAGGACTAAAACCATTCCTCAGGACTACCTGGTCTGATAAGTCCTGGTAGTCCCCAGTCGTGCTGCTGATACAGTTTCTGCTGTTTTGCCTGTGGCTTTTGCCTGTTCACAGGACATGCTACCTTGCACAGGGCCTGCGGTATTCAACCCTCTTTTTCCCCTCTACCGCACCTGCTGTCTCGTCTTCTGAATGCTCGGCTATGAAAAGCCAACTGACATGTATTCCTGAGGTGCTGACCTGTTGCACCCTCTACAACCACTGGGATTATTATTATTTGACCCTGCTGGTCATCTATGAACATTTGAACATCTTGGCCATGTTCTGTTATAATCTCCACCCGGCACAGCCAGAAGAGGACAGGCCACCCCCCAGAGCCCGATTCCTCTCTAGGTTTCTTCCTAGGATCCTGCCTTTCTGGGGAGTTTTTCCTTACCACCATGCTTCTACATTGGCATTGCTTGCTGTTTGAGGTTTTAGGCTGGGTTTCTGTATAAGCCCTTTGTGACAACTGATGATGTAACAAAATGTGTAGAATTGCACGAAATTAACTCAAATTGCAGAGAATCTCCTGCAATTCTACACATTTTGCTATAGGGTGAATAGGAAAATGTGTTTTTTTTCCAGCTAATTAACTACAATTCTACACATTTTGCTATAGGGTGAATAGGAAAATGTGCTTTTTTACAGCTAATTAACTACAATTCTACACATTTTTCCATACAGTGGAGATAAATGCTTGCAGTTTTTAATGATATCTGAGTGAGACTGACAAACAAAATCAAATGAAGGCCCCGTCGGCTGGTAATTCGACCATGATTACTACATTTTGATAGCTGGCGCTGGACTAATTTACTAATCAGAAAAATGTTAGCTGACATGAGCTAATTGCGTGACTGACATAAGAAAAAAATGCTGATTCACAACCACATTTCAAAATTGCACCTTGTGTATTCTGCTATTCGAAATATATACATGACCAAAAGTATGTGGACACCTGCTTGTAGAACAACGGGTGTAGAACATGTCATTCCAAAATCATGGGCATTAATATGGAGTTGGTCCCCCCTTTGCTGCTATAACAGCCTCCACTCTTCTGGGAAAGCTTTCCACTAGATGTTGGAACATTGCTGCGGGGACTTGCTACAAGAGCATTAGTGAGTTCGGGCGAGCTTTACAACACTCCAGCAGACACTTGGCATTGCGCATGGTGATCTTAGGCTTGTGTGCAGCTGCTCAGCCATGGAAACCCCTTTCACGAAGCTCCGAGGAACAGTTCTTATGCTGACTGATTCTTTTTATTTAACCAGACAAGTCAGTTAAGAACAAATTCTATTTTCAATGATGGCATAGGAACAGTGGGTTAACAACAGACTTTTACCTTGTCAACTCGGGGATTCGAACTTGCAACCTTTCGGTTACTAGTCCAACGCTCTAACCACTAGGCTACCTGCCAGAATTCGGTAGTGAGTGTTGGAACCGAGGACAGACGATTTCGCGGCTGAGCCGTGGTTGCTTCTATTAGTTTCCACTTCACAATAACAGCACTTAAAGCTGACCAGGGCAGAAATGTGACTTGTTAGAAAGGGCATAGTATGACAGTGCCAGGTTGTAAGTGTGAGCTCTTCAGTAAGGCCATTCTACTGTCAACGTTTGTCTATGGAGATTGCATGGCTGTGTGCTCGATTGTATACACCTGTCAGCAACGGGTGTGGCTGAAATAGCCGAATCCACTCATTTGAAGGGGTGTCCACATACATATGTGTATATATAGTGGTTTTTTTTTGTTATTAATGATCCGAGAGTCTTCGAAAGGGGGTTGGTAATCTCTGAGCTAGAAGGCGATGTAGATTCATATAAAATTGGGGAGCATAAAATCGCAAACCTAGCTAGATTGCTAGGATTATTTAGAAATGTCAAACATGCTAACTAGCTACTTAGCTAGCTAACGTTACTTACATTCTAGAGGGGAATACGTCGATCCTCTCTTTTCCTGACATCTTGTTCTTTGGCTGCAAACAGTCTTCTGTACTTCAATTCCGTCTGGATGACGAGACAGCTAACAGATATCTCTAATAATAAAGAAAAGCTATTGCACAATTTTTATTACACCTTGAGTATGACAGATTTGTAACCGATGTCGTGATCTTCACGATATTCTAGTGCGAAAATACATCAGCTGGTTAGAAGTCATGTGACTGTGTTGTTAACAGCTATTGCGCTTGCGCCTGTCAACCCAGGCGCTTTCTCTTCCGGGTCGAAAAATGAGCGCACAGATGAATTTGAAGTTGAAGCAATTGGGCCCAATTCGCTAGCTACGTATTTGGAAAAAAAACAAATACAGGACATTACACCATATTGTTCCGTAACTATACGATACAGGTGAGACGTCTACTCCAGTCACCGCGAACAAAACAGCTGTTTGCCGGGGTTGTGAAGAGTTAATTTGCTAGTTAGGTGCATGTGCGCTAATGTAATCACGTTAAGCTGGGTTACTTTATGGCAATACAGTAAGAGGATATCTATCTGTCAACTCATTCTTGTCGGTGTAAAAATATGTGCTATGGCAATTGAGTGCAGTTAGAGATATCTGCTGTGAGAACATACAGGTGTGATCAATGTGGATTCGTTGACGTCTAGAGATTTGAAGAGTTGAAGGGGAGGAGTTTTTTGGACATGGAGGTATGATCAGGTAACGCTAGACTTAAATATCAGAACAAAATGTAATCTCTGTCATGGAACTATCCTTGTAGCGTACTAAACCACACGGTGAAGGAAGTGTGTTATAAACTTCACCAGAGTGGAGCAGAGACCCAGCTTTGTGGAATTTTTGCTCTTGACTACAGTGATTCGCCCAAAGTACATTTTATTTAACCTTTATTTTATCAGGGAGGCATGTTGAGACCAATGTCTATTTTACAGATTACCTCTGAATTACAGAAAATATAAATATATTTAACAAAAATGTAAACATGTAAAGTGTTTCATGAGAGGAAATAAAATATCCCAGAAATGTTCCATGCCACGAAAAGCTTATGTCAAATGTTGTGCACAATTTGTTTTACATCCCTGTTAGTGAGCGTTTCTCCTTTGCTAATATAATCCATCCACCTGACCGGTGTGGCATATCAAGAAGCTGATTAAACAGCATTATCATTACACAGGTGCACCTTGTGCTGGGGACCACTCTAAAATGTGCAGTTTTGTCACACAACCCAATGCCACAGATGTCAAGTTTTGAGGGAGTGTGCAATTGGACTGCAGGAATGTCCACCAGAGCTGTTGAATGTTAATTTCTCTACCACAAGCCACCTCAAATGTCGTTTTAGAGAATTTGGTGGTATGTCCAACCGGCCTCACAACCACAGACCATGTGTAACCACTCCAGCCCTGGACTTCAACATCCGGCTTCTTCACCTGCAGGATGGTCTGAGACCAGCAACCCAGACAGCTGATGAAACTGGGTTTGCACAACCAAAGAATTTCTGCACAACTGTCAGAAACGTCTCATGAAAGCTCATTTGCGTGCTTGTCGTCCTCACCAGGGTCTCGACCTGACTGCAGTTCGGCGTCGTAACCGACATCATTGGGCAAATGCTCACATTCGATGGCCACTGGCACGCTGGAGAAGTATGCTCTTTACGGATAAATCCCAGTTTCAGCATGTATGGCATCGTTTGGGCGAGCGGTTTGCTGACATCAACGTTGTGAACATGCCCCATGATGATGGTATGGGCAGATAAAAGCTCCGGACCACAAACACAATTGCATTTTATCAATGGCAATTTGAATGCACAGAGATACTGAGGTCCCATTGTTGTCATTCATCCGCCGCCATCACCATGTTTCAGCATGATGCATGGCCCAATGTCTGTACACAATTCCTGGAACTGAAAATGTCCCAGTTCTTCCATGGCCTGCATACTCAGACATGTTTGGGATCAACGTGTACAACACCGCGTTCCAGTTCCCACCAATATCCAGCAACTTCGTACAGCCATTTTATTTTTTTCATTTAACTAGGCAAGTCCGTTAATAAGAACAAATTCTTATTTACAATGACGGCCTACCGGGGAACAGTGTGCTAACTGCCTTGTTCAAGGGCAGAACAACAGATATTTTTAACTTGTCAGCTCGGGGATTCGATCCAGCAACCTTTCGGTTACTGGCCCAACGCTCTAACCACTAGGCTACCTGTGTGGGACTACATTCCCACAGGGCACAATCAACAGCCTGATCAACTCTATGCGAAGGAGATGTGTCACACTGCATGAGTCAAATGGTGGTCACACTGACTGGTTTTCTGAGCCACACCCCTACTTCTTTTGTTATCTGTGACCAACAGAAGCATATCTGTATTCCCAGTCATGTGAAATCCATAGATTAAGACCTAATTAATTAATTTAAATTGACTGATTTCTTCATATGAACTGTAACTCAGTAAAATCTTTAATTGTTGCATGTTGCGTTTTATAGTGTACTTCCAAGACTAAAGATCAGACTGACATTTTTACACTTTTACTGTAACCAATAATTATTGACAAAAGATCAATTATAATTAGTAAATAATAAGAATGTAGCTATTCCATGTATTATCCTATCTGATGTGACTGTCCAACCAAATGTACGTCCCATTGATCTTTTATTCAGTTGCTAGAGTTTCATCAAAGCCTGTTTAAAAACCCATTGTAAGTAAATGGAATAGCATATCTCAACATTTAAAATGTCTCTGGTTTCATTATATTTACCTCAATGCTACTGTTTCCCTCCCAGCGATGCTGAACCTTAGCTGTAGGTTCTACCAGCACCGGTTCCCTGAGGTGGAGGATGTGCTGATGGGGAACGTGTGCTCCATCACCGAGATGGGCGCCTACGTCAGTCTGCTGGAGTACAACAACATTGAGGGCATGATCCTGCTGAGCGAGTTGCCACGCCAACGTATCTGCTCCATCAACAAGCTCATTAGGATCAGTCGCAATGAGTGTGTGGTGGTCATCCGAGTGGACAAAGAGAAGGGTGAGGTGGGGTTTGAGTGGGTCTGGTCGGTGAAATAAAGATTGTGTGTGTACGTACACATCTTGTTAATTTTGGTCAGTCAAAAACATCTCTGATATTTGTCAATGTCAACTCTCCGCAGGGTAGAGTCATCAAAGAGAACAGTTTCGCCAGAGGAGGCTATCAAATGTGGAGACAAATTCACAGAATCTAAAACCGTAAGTCAGGTTGACCGCCGGCACTCAGCCACGTGCCGGAGGATGCTGTAATGTACAAACTCTATCATTCTCTTCCAACAAAGTCATAAACTCTCAGACGATTGTGTACCCTGTTCCCAGATGTGTTTGTGCAGTGTAGATGGATAAGAGCGTCTGCTAAATGACTTAAATGTAAATGTAGCCTACTGCGATGGTGGTTAGGATGTGTCGTGGAAATTCTAACCAGAAAGGAAGAGACTGTAGATTCTTCAAACAACAACTTTTTAATTATAAGATTTGCAAATCTGGAGCTGGTTAACAATCCACTCAACAACAGTGCAGAGTTAAGGGCCCTTCAAACAAGAGTTGGGTCTCAGCCTTTATAGGGAAATACAACCTCTGTCTACGTGACAGTTTAGCAGGTGTGTGAGATCATGGTGGGATCATAGCGTGCAAACAGGTGATAATGCCAGTGTTGTTACTCAATTCTGCTGATAAAATTGTTGTTGCTGCTCAAGCTAGCTGTTCTCGTCATATCTCCACACAGATGTGCCATTGGAAAGATACGGAAAAACAGGATGGACCAAAAACTGGTCACTCTCAGAGGCTCTTTGTCTTTGGCCATGTGACCAAGTTACTCAGAAACAAGAGAGGAAAAACACTGGCTTCTTCTAACATGAGAGAAACAGACAGTGGAAATGTACAGCTTTAAGGCTTATACAGCACATGTGTATAACAGAGTTCGTAATTTTGCCACGATCGATGACAATGACCAAAGGAGTTGGCAAGATGGCACAAACAGGGCCCCTATTCATTAAGTGTCTCAGAGTAGGAATCCTGATTATAGGATCAGTTTTGCCTTTTAAATCATAATGAATGGACAGGGGGGGCACCTGTTCCTAAATCGGCACTCCTACTCTGAGTCGCTTTATGAAATCGGGCCTAGATCTGGGACCAGGCTAACATGAGTATTCCCCTCTTGACCAGAAGGGATATGGAGTGTAAATATCTTAGGCGTGGCAGGTGTACAGTATTCTTCATCACGTGGCTGAGGTGCTGGAGTACACTAAAGACCTGCAGCTGGAGAGTCTGTTCACACGCACGGCCTGGGTGTTTGATGAGAAGCACAAGCGTCCGGGATTCTGACGTCTTCAAACAGGCTGTATTGTATCGTGACTCTTCCTATAACCTTTTCACATGACTGAGCCAAACTACTAGGCTGGCCTGGTTACACATCCACCATAGTAACTGGAACCTGGCTGGAAAGGACAATGTGAAAAGAGAATATGGAAGCCAGCAGAATGTGTTTTTGGATCTGCCCTAGAGTGGGAATCAGACAACGAGACTAAGATCTGTCATTCTTAGGGTGCGTTCATAAATTCCCAGAGACCCTGCCATTCTGGATGGGCTGGACCTGACAGAGGAGGAGAGGGCCGTGCTCATCAACAACATTAACAGGCGACTCACTCCACAGGCGGTCAAAATCAGAGCAGGTCCGAGACCACCGCACAATCAACAATAAGATACACTACATACACGTTACAGAGGATCAGAGGGGGGAGGAGGCCTGTACATGGCATGGATCCTGTTTTTAAGTAAAGGAGGCCTGTACATGGCATGGATCCTGTTTTTAAGTAAAGGAGGCCTGTACATGGCATGGATCCTGTTTTTCAGTAAAGGAGGCCTGTACATTGCAGAGATAAAGTGAACTATATAAAAATATTCCAAGGTAAAAGCAGATAAGCATGTTAAGGTTGCAGCAGGACTCATACTGCAACGTGTTTCAACCCAACAGGTCTGCCTCTGGCAGTGCTCATTCCCTACCTTAGGAAGCCTTGTTGGGTTGGTATTTCCACATTTGATGTTTAAAATAACATTTTACTACACCAATATGGAAATTGATTTTAACTCCAGTGGCATGTTGAACTCGTCTGAAGTGTTGAACTGGAAACATGGTGGCTTGGCACCGTAGTTATTTTAACAATACATTTGTACCATCTTCCTAGCAGACATTGAGGTGGCATGCTACGGGTATGAGGGCATCGACGCAGTAAAAGACGCCCTGAGGGTGGGGCTTAGCTGCTCGACAGAAGCCATGCCAATCAAGGTAAGTTGCATCAAGGAGCTCTCGTACCCTATCAAGCATGTGGCTGTGCCCGTGTCAACCCCATAGAAGTATAATCTATTTCATGTCATTCTTTCTGTGGTCGACCGCAACTTTCTTGACGGTGTTCAATGACCGCTCGAGTGCTTTCTCCTCCTAGATGAATGTGATAGCGCCGCCACGCTACGTGATGACCACGACCACTCTGGAGCGCACTGAGGGCCTGTCGGTTCTCTACCAGGCCATGGCGGCCATCAAAGAGAGGGTCGAGGAGAAGAGGTGCGTTTTTAACATCCAGATGGAGGTGAGACAGAGGATACCGTTACAGTAGATAGTTGGCTGGGAAAACGATGGAGAGATGGGTGATCAGTAGTGTGAGGGAATGCCAAAGGTGGTTTCTCTCTCTGAGGCCACTTCTCGTGAATGTGTCATGTCCAACTATGTAAATAAAATACACTTGACTTTTGTACCGTCTTACTAGCACTGATTTTACAGTTAGCGGCTTAAGGTTTTACTTACAATTATATGTTTGTTTTTACCCACCTTAGTTGAATGCACTGATTATAAGTGGCTCTGGAGAAGAGCATCTGCTAAATGTGTAAATGTGGTGACGGACATGGACGAGACAGCTGGAAAGGCTAGAGCGGGAGAACGCAGAGGTGGATGGAGACGACGAGGATGGAGATGGAGGCTAAGCAGAGGACTAGTCCGTCAGCCCTGAGAGAAGGGATGTTGGGAAGACAAGAGAGGATAGGCAGATCTGGCCATAGTCACATTGTCCAACAGATGTGTAACTCTCATATTCCAAAAACAGGGGTATTCAATTGCAAATGTCCCTGTCAATTAAGAGAGGTTTCTCAGAAAATGGAAACATGTATCACTATCCACTCAGGTCTAGAAATAGACAGAATGAAATGTTAAGGCAAACTATACTAGTAAGTAACCATTTTACAGTACCAACACCTATTTGGATCAATTATACCCATATATGCAGAAAACTGTCTACAAGCATTGGCCTTTTACTTCTTGCCCCAGTGTCTTCAGTATCCATGGTGATTGGCCTCTTGCTGGTCACAGGAAGTGATGCGTGTAGAAGGAAGAGGTATAATAGGCTGTTGTGTGTCTGGTTTGTGCTCTTCCAGTACTATGTATTTTGACATCAATAAAGTTCTGATCAATGACTTTGTTGGCAACTATGTGGAGTTTGGTATCAATTGCTAGCCTGGGTACCAGTCTGTTTAGCTAACATTTACCCTTTGTATTCCCTGTCATATACCAAATGTTTAGCTTGGCAAGGAGCGGAATGATAACCAAAAAGACTGGTACCCAGACTAATCCAGATTGTGTAGAATAGGGAATCACATTCACATTATATTGCATCAAATTTAACAAGCCCCCTAGTTAAAAGTGCTTGTACCATGTCTCCATGGCACACAGTGGTTCTTTATACTACACTGCCAGAGCTGGTCAAATAAATTCAGTCTTCCTTACTGTTGGTGTCCATAGTTTTTACTCTGAAAATTAGAACCTATGAAAGATTTTCTTCCCAGAGGATCAATACAGCTGCATTAGACAAAACATGTTTCCACCACCAGAAATGTATATATATATACACACTCCAATCCTTACATATTTTATGGTTTGACAGGAAGACGAAGTAATAAACCATTCCTTCTCCCTTATGGTGATCTGACCTCAAGCTCCTTGATGTCTAATCCAAAGCTCTCCACCGGTATCACCTATAGTATTCCTGTGACTGCCTCCTGTCCACCCAGCACATTCCAAAGCCATCTGTCTCCTACAGAACCATTCTCTATCACACTATAGTATTACTGATGTAACAAACATTCTCTATCACTCAGATACATCATGTCTCTAGGATAGCAATGTTCCAAGTTTAACCCAGAATCAACTATTGGTTTATGCACTGGGCCAGATCAAGACCTGATGACATCTTGACTATTGACAAAACCAAGTACACAGAACTATAGAAAATCATCTTTATTCAAAACAAATTTCCACTGGTACAAAAAAAACAAAATGGAGACAATGTTTTCACAAATCACAATCATTACAGCTGGTCTTCCAAATGAACCTTTCCTATACAGTGTTCTGTCAGGTGTTACAGTATGAGACCAGCCAATCACAAGTCAGGAAGACCTAACATTCAGTATCTGGCCCATCATCCTCAAATAGCATTTTTAGAAAGTTGTTTGTAATACAAAAACAAACCTACTCCACTTAAACAGAAGTTTCAGCAGATGCCAATGACTAAGCATTTGAGATGTTACAGAAGTTGTGGATGTTTCTAAGTACTAATATCACAAAACTATAGACAAACTGAGACCAGTGAGATACCTTTCAGTGAACCTCCTTCCCACGGCTTGGTAGCCATGTTGTCTTCTTCAAACGTTAACTGCTTATCTGCCAGCTCCATCCCAACCCTCGGGACAGCCAACTCAAGCCAAGAGACTAGTCAGGCCATTGTCCAAGTGGTTGCTTGCATGCATCTTCAATAAGCACTTAGTCAAAGTCATTCAAGCACATACACATGTAGGCTGTACAGTCAGCAGCTGCAGTAGAGAGACATGTACCAGTCTATTGGAATAATGAGAAAACGGGAGCTCAATATTGTCCGTAGTAGAAAGCCATTGTTGGCGTATTAGGATGAGCCCATTCTTTGATTTTAGGCTGCTCGAATGGAGAAGCAGTATTTTTTGGTGGCTAACAACACTAAAGTCGGATTAATCTATTAGAAAAAGTTGGATGTTCGTTCTATGCTTTCTTGGGTTTCTTATTTCACCAGCCCAATCTTCTTGGCCTCTGTTTCATAGATCAGCAACCTCCACATCTTGACTATGAAGACTTCTGCTTCTTCATCCAGAACCTTGGTGTAAAGATACAGCATTTCAGTTGGATCAATGAATTAGTACGTTTTAAAGGCTCTGTTTTAGGGAATCAAAAATGATCAAATGTAGTTTTAACAATAAGCTTAAGCTGAACCGAGACTATTTTGAGAATGTTTGCAGTATCTTTGTTTGGGATACTCACCATGGCAACATCATCCAAGATACCCTGTGGTGTACCATGAGCCATCACCTGGGGATAAGAGGTCAAAATGAATGAATCAGAATTAACTCCTATACCAAGAACACCCACTTCCCCCAGTAGATTGCATCACAATCAAGCTTACACACCTTTGAGCAGACAAAATCCACTAGCGTAGCCTCCTCTTCTCCAATGTACTCAATTATCTTTTTATTGATCCAGGGGCGTATGCGTCGATCCATCAGAGTCTGGGAAGGATAGACAGTCAGACATACAGTTCTTTAGTCACTGCACCAGAGACGTCTATCAGTATTGTAGGGAAACACATTATCAAAATGTTTATGATTTGTCAAAGTAGAAAAAAAGGCTATATCACCAATTCCCTTGGATTTATTAAACCAACCAGTGTCATTTTTCCTCTCTGGTCTCTCCACCACTCTGCCATATCTCCTCTGGTTGCCCCACCACTCTAGCCTGGTCGCCCCACCACTCTAGCCTGGTCGCCCCGCCACTAGCCTGGTTTCCTGTCTATTTCGGCCCTCTTGCCAACACCTTATAGAATCAGTTGGCAAGAGAGCAGCAAGCCTGGAAACCAGGGTACCGCCACATCCTATCCCTCATCCCAATCCCTTTGATCTTTACCGAGTCCACGGCGGACCAGTCCAGCGGGTAAGAGAACAACTCCGTCTTGCCCGTGGGGATCTTCTCGATCAGGCTCTTGATGTGCTTGCGCTTCTCCTCAGTGTTGGCGCCCTTGATGGCCGCCAGTCCCGAGGCACCATCCACCATGCTCTGGAGGTTTTTGTCATCGTCACCGTAGTCCAGCGGCACCAGCTTGCGCTTGCGGGGAGCCTCGTCCGCCTCCTCCTCGTCGAATTTGTTGAAGACACTGTCCACAGTGAGCTTCTTGCGTTTGATGGCCACATTGGGCTGGCTGGGGCTGGTAACGTTAGGGGCTCCTGTAGAGAAAGATATTTTACTCCATGAAGAAAGGCTTAAAAAGGTCAAATGCAGCCGTGTTTATCTCAATATCATTTCTGGGTAACAATTAAGTACCGTACTGCGATTTAATTCAAATGGTTAAAACAATTATAATAATTGCTTCTTCGCAAAGAGCAATTTCTCAAGCAAGAATTTAGCTAGGACTGTCTGAGTGGGGAGGAGAAAAAGTTAAACTAGCCATTATTGGCAGAGGTTTGGAACTCTTTCCCATTGGTTAATTAACTAATTTACCACCTGGTGATGTCACCAGACAGGCCAAAACTCCATCTCACCAAAACAGGCTGAAATTTCAGGCGGTCTTTTCTCACAGCTCTTACACTAAAATGGCATTAACATTTTCACAATTTCACTGTATTATTCTAATCTCAGTGTGGAAATGTAAAACACAGGAAAAACACATTTTTGACTGAAATAGGACGGCTACATTTAGTTGATATAGACAGCAATAGTAAGTGTCTTTTTGTAGGCACTAAACTCTGCCATGGTTCATTGGGGGAATGATGTTTTTGTAGTTTTTGTTATTGTTGATAAAAGCCCAAAATAAGGTCAGAGGTTAACACAGGCTGAGGAGATGCGATACGTTTTGTTCTATGACATAATCTTCCTTAGCTAACGTCACTTTTCGTGAATTTTGAAGCTTTTATGTAACAATAATAAAAAGCACAGGGTTGATAATTAATGTTAACGGACTGATATTATCTCATAGAACAAAACGTATCAGATCTCCTAAGCCTGTGTTAACCTCGGACCTTATTTTCAGCATTTATCCTAAAATCCTAGTCTTTCCCAATTGGAACGGCTGAACAAACCAGAAGTAACTAATTTCCACACAAGCTCACAGAACAGGACCGCTGAAGCGCACAGCGTGTAAAAAGCATCTGACCTCGGTTGCAACACTCACTACAGAGTTCCAAACTACCTCTGGAAGCAACGTCAGCACAAGACCTGTTKGRCGGGAGCTTCATGCAATGGGTTTCCATGTCAGAGCAGTCGCACACAACCCTAAAATGTGCAATGCCAAGCGTCGGCTGGAGTGGTGTAAAGCTTGCCGCCATTGGACTCTGAAGCAGTGGAAACGCGTTCTCTGGAGTGATGAATCACGTTTCAGCATCTGGCAGTCTGCCGGATGAATCTGGGTTTGGTGGATGCCAGGAGAACACTACCTGCCCCAATGCATATTGCCAATTGTAAAGTTTAGTGGAGCAGAAATAATGGTCTGGAGCTGTTTTTCATGGTTCAGGCCTCTTAGTTCCAGGGAAAGAAAATATTAACGCTACAGCATACAATGACATTCTATACCAAGGGTACTCAACTCTTACCCTACGAGGTCCAGAGCCTGCTGGTTTTCTGTTCTACCTGATAATTGTGTCCCAGGTCTAAATCAGTCCCTGATTAGATGGGAACAATGAAGAAAATGCAGTGGAACTGACTTCAAGGTCTAAAGTTGAGTTTGAGGGTTCTAGACGATTCTGTGCTTCAAACTTTGTGGTAACAGTTTGCGGAAAGCCCTTTCCTGTTTCAGCATGCCAATGCCTCCGTTCACAAAGTGAAATGGTTTGTGGAGATTGTTGTGAGTGAACTTGACTGCCCTGCACAGAGCTCTGGCCTCAACCCCATCTAACACCTTTGGGATGATTTGAAACGCCGACTGCGAGCCAGGACTAATTCCCACAACATCAGTGCCCGACTTCACTAATACCTTTGTGGCTGAAAGGAAGCAAGTCCCCGCAACAATGTACCAACTGCTCGTGGAAAGCCTTCCCAGAAGAGTGGAGGCTGTTACAGGAGCAAATGGAGGACCAACTCCATATTAATGCCCATGATTTTGGAATGAGATGTTCGATGAGCAGATGCCCACGTACGTTTGGCCATGTCGTGTATCTGTCATCATTTCACGACAACGAGGCGTGGTCTGTGCTTGTGACGTGCTAGCGTTCGAGGGAGGGTTAGGGAGAAGGTTTTGTGGGAGATGATTGGTTGGTAGATTAGTTAAATTAAGCTAATGCATCGGGAGATTCTCTGAATGAGAAAAGTTTGTCAAACAAACTAGCTCGATGGCTCAATCTAAAATGAATGGTAAAGAGTCTTATTCCTGATTTGTTCCCATCTTTCCTATTCATTAGGGATTGAGACACTTCACTGGATCTACACAACAGATATCATACATATCCTGGTAGTTAGTTAGCAATATAGTAGGTGTATAGTTATATATCCAGATGATTCTGGAACTAGCTTCTCCCTCCAGTCTCACAGAACACAAAACTCACCCAGTTTGAGACTGAGGCCGATCTTGGGGCGGTACTCTTCCTGGGACAAGGCCTCGTAAGGGGGCGTGGCCTCGTGAGGGGGAGAGTTCTCGTGAGGGATGATGATACCGCATGGTGACTCGTCCCCGGGCGTGTTGGGGGTGGCGCCCCCGCTGGCCGACGACACAGAGGGGGCCGCCGTGATTGGCCGCAGTGTGGGCTTCAGGCAGGGCTTGGACCCTGATTGGTCGTCGTCTTCAAACTCCTCCCCCTCTTCCACGTCATCATCTGAGTGGAGGTGGGGATGGTGATCCCCTCTGTCTCTCTCTCCTCGCTCTCGCTCCCTTTCTCTCTCCCGGTCTCCTCGCTCTCTCTCCCGGTCTCCTCGCTCTCTCTCCTTTTCTCTGTCCCGGTCTCCTCGCTCTCTCTCTCTGTCCCGGTCTCCTCGCTCTCTCTCCCGGTCTCCTCGCTCTCTCTCCCGGTCTCCTCGGCGGTCCCGGTCCTCCCGTGGGGCCTTGTGTACCCGCTCCTCCTCGGGATCCGGCTCCAGCTTCACCGGGGGCTGGCGCAGACGCTCTGCCTCCTCCTCCATCTGGACCAATCCGAGAAGAGAAGCAGTGAGACAAGGGGCATACACAGTCAGGAATGTGGATACACACAGACACACACCTAATGTTTATGACTGCCAGATGAATAGAGGCCCGTTTACAACACAGACATATAGACAATGAGATCTTAGGAGTAAATGACCTTGAGGCATACACACAGTCAGACACACACTCTCTCTCCCTCACCCTGCGTATTTCGGCCTCGGGGTCGGGGTGTCCCTCGGCCAAAAGCCTCTGTCTGATCTCCTCCAGCTCCTCCTTCTCTCTCTTCCTGTCGCGCTCGTCCATCTCAGTCTCCTTCTCCCGGTCTCGCAGACGCTTCTGCAGCGCGCTGCCCCTAGGGGCGGCACACGGAACAACACCTTATATAACCGTGTCCCTGGCACTCATGTCTTCAAAATGTTGGAAGTAGGGCTGTTTATTTCTCTTCCTAAATGTCCTATAGAAAAACGTGTAATAATGTCGACGTTTCAGGCCTTTATCCACCATCAACGCCACTATATCTCCTCTTTTCAAATTTGTTTTCTATAGTATGTAAACCTAGGGGACCAGCATCCACTGTGTCACTTCATTATGGTCACCTGTAGAACTTAGGGTCATCCCTGTCGTCATCATAGTCCTCCAGGAACTCCTTCAGACGTTTGCCTTCTTTAGTCTGTAGAAGACAAGACAACCGATGACGCCATTAGCCGATACACTTTGGTCTATTTGATTTAACGCCGTAGCCCAAACATTAAAGGCTTTAACTTTCAAACCCACACGTACATATGAATATGTCAATGGTAGGACCCATCAGGCCAGGCTCAGTGGTAAACCTGGGTCCTGTTCAGTAGGGCGCAGCGTAACAAAACGTTTCGCTACGGACAATGAACACTGGCGTTCCTATTAGACAAGTTCAGGTTGTACTCCCCCCTCCCCCCGTTTCAAAAATGTTTTCTCCCAACAGAACACGACCCAGGAGAGCTGTGTGAGAACAGGGTTTGTTCCTACCATCTCTCTCCTACGCTCCTCCTCCCGCTCAGACTCCTTGGAGTAGTCTCGAGCCTTCTTCCTCTCGCGGATCTCCCAGTTCTTCAAGCGCTTCAAGACAGACACGAGACATTTAGCAACATTTCACAGCCAACACACACTATCATGCTCACACTCAACTGTAAAGCACCGGGGATGCAAACTGCTGAGGGCCCAAACAGGTGACACTTTTTCAGTTGCACTGAAACATGCAATAAATCCCTGCTAGGTGGAAATGCAGGTTTTAACTAATTAAACAACAAAGAATATAATCTAAATGATTAGTCTCTGTGTGTAAAATAAAAAAGTGGTTAATATGAACCTAACTCACAGCTAAAAAATGTAAAGAAAGCAATCCAGTGTTATTTGTTGTCTAGACTTTCCTGCAAATGACACTCAAGTCTTGAGAAAAAACAATACACTACAGTTACCATGACAGCCTTTATAATAGAACGCACACACACATCTAAATATTGCACTTGGGGAAAAAACATCTTAAAGTAGAAATAGAATGAAACAGGCATTCTATTGTTGCTCTATTATAGTGGTCACTATAGTAGACATCGATCAAGTGCACAAGGCTGTGTGCAAAAATAACGTTCACTGAGTAAAAAATTTAATTACTCCCCCTTACTCACACGTGTCACTGTCAAGTTCAACACAACAAAAGCAATATCTTTGGGCTACACATTATTACATTGTACACGTTCTGCCTGTGGACATCTGTTCTACAATGTGCCAGCAGAGCATGAGACCCTTTGTTGGCATAATTGATCTCTTTCAGGCAGAGAGTGCACCTGGCATACCCCTTTTTATCCACTGACTGAAAAAGTGAGAGGGAGTGTGTGGTGTTCCTTTCACCTCTATAGTGGCCTCCAGTTTAAACCAGGCCCAGCTACACTTCATCCCTGAATCCACTTGTTTAACAAGCAATGCCTCATTTTCACCTAATTCTCTCATTCTGAAAAATAACCACATACTGTTTAGGGAAAACATTAGTTCACAGATAGTAGTTAGTTCGTTAGCTAGTTAACATTTCACACAGATTGCCAGGATCCAGTAAGCAACTAACATGTTATAACGGCAATGAGTTGTATAACAGTTAATACTATAGCGAATTGGTTAGGTTACTAATGTTAGCTCATCTGATGTTGTAACGTTAGCTAGCTAACGTTAGCTGTCTGACTTTATTAGCAAGCTACTGTAATTTTCACACCATAAACTAAATTATTTAATCAGTTAAGTTGGCTAATGTTGCTCAACATTTACCTGGCTAGCAAGCGGAGAATTCGATCCATCTAGCAAGATACTTCCTCCCTCACCTCTAACTTTCCAAATGCCAGTTGTTTTCCGGATACAGCTCATGAAGTACGCTTCATCACCTTCTCACCCCTGTCCCCGTGGTCAGGCCTCTCACCTACCTCTTCCTTATCGTTCAGTTTTTTTTTTATTTTTTTTTTTTTTTTTTTTTTGCTTTTTTTTTTTTTTTTTTATTTTTTTTTTGGAGACGTGCAAACTGCCTTCATCACCTTCCACCCCCTGTCCCCGTGGTCAGGCCTCTCACCTACCTCTTCCTTATCGTTCAGGACGTGCAAACTGCCTTCATCACCTTCTCACCCCTGTCCCCGTGGTCAGGCTCTCACCTACCCATCTTCCTTAATCGTTCAGGGGACGTGCAAACTGCCTTCATCACCTTCTCACCCCTGTCCCCGTGGTCAGGCCTCTCACCTACCTCTTCCTTATCGTTCAGGGGATGTGCAAACTGCCTTTCCACTCTCCATCCCCCGCCCCAAATTCTCATCGGATCTACACAAATCACGTAGGTCACTAGTTTGCATCCCTGAAGCACTACTAGGTGTGTGTGTGTGTGTGTGTACCTACTTCTTGGTAGGCTGCCTCCTTGTCTCTGAGCTTTCTCTCCAGCCTTCTCCTCTCATAGACCTCCTCTTCATCCTCCTGGTCACGCTTCTTGTCCTTGTCGCGACTCACCTCTCTGTCTCTGCAACATCACCAACCTAGTTACATACCAATCATTCCTTTACAAGGTGATTTACGACTTTATTAAAACACTCACCTGGAGTGGCTGCGGTCTTTGCTCCTGTCGCGGCTCCTCTCCCTCTCCCGTTCTCTCTCTTTCGTCCGGTTGCGGTCACGATCTCTGTCTCTGTCACTTCTTTCCCGTTCTCTCTCGCGCTCCCTCTCCCTCTCCTTCTCACGCTCCTTCTCTCGCTCCTTCTCCCGCTCGCGGTCCCGTCGCTCCCTCTCACGCTCCCTCTCCTTGTCCCTCTCCCGTCGCTCACGTTCAAACTCTGCACGCTCCTTCTCCTTCTTGTCCTTCTCCTCCTCCAGTTTCTGCAAAAAGAACAGAGGAGGTTGATAAGTTGGAGGCTCCGGGACTACAGCCATGCCAACAGAACAGGAGCACAGTGAGGCTGGCTCACACGTCTCTATAAATGCACAGAAGTGGATCTAGAAGTGGCTTCCAGGCTCTGTGGGCAGAGGGGATTACTGTAACAATGTGGATTCCTATTATCTAAGGATGAAGTAGTTGATAGATAGTGACGTTTTGGCACAACAGGTACTGTATGGCAGGGCTAAGAGTTTATGGGAAAACCGGCGCTCTATGGCAGGGCACAGCATTTCTATGGGAAAACAACAACAAGCTGTCCCTTGTCGCAAGACCCAGCATTTCTTTGTCCTTGTTAATTATTTTATTTCTTTCCCCCAGACTACCTTGTGGGCCAAATCAAAAATCTGTCTTGGGGCCAGATGCAGACCTCTGATAGTATCAATATAGTACAATAATTGTTAAGCAGGGTGACTTACAAGCTAACTAGAGACACTGGAAACCACTTTGAGGTCAAAGAAGACATCTTGTTGGCCATGTGTAACATCACAGGCATTCACAACTAGAAAAAGGCCGTGCTTGATAGACGATGCTTTATCTCCGCAAAGTCAAGTGTCCTTATTACAGGAGAAACAGAAAGAAAAAGCGTCAATCCTTTTGTTAAACTAGTTGTTGGTGACTTACAGGTGTGGAACTACGGATTTCAGCTCTTCGCTGCCCCTACAAGCCTATACCAGTTAGGCCTGGGAGGAAAACAGGTCAAACGATCCACAAACGAAAGATCATGAGATTCTCTCACTTCTTTCTCAAGCAAATCATCAAAAAAACAACCATTAACTTCAAATGGGGTACATCGCTAAAAACAAAGCTGTGAAAAATCCTGGTACGTCTTTTTACATACTGTAGTTTTATCACATTTTTTGTACAGGTAAATTAAATTGTAGAGACTCTTACCCCTGCTTCAGTCTTCGGTAGTTCTCCCGTGACTCACTTTCCCAGACACACTCAGAGACATCTTTCCCTCCTAGCAGCTACACCCATGGCTCCCCATGTACTCTGAACTAATTTACAGCTACAATTATAAGCCACACATTCTGAATGCATTGTGTTTGTCATGTATGTGTTGGGTTGAGACCACAGGATTCCGATAGCTGTCTGCTCTTGACATAAAAGCAGTCCATTGGTCCATAATGAACAACAGATGGTTGTCCTGACCAGAACTACAGAGCCATGGGTCTAGTGCAGCTTAAGACCAAAACAATAGGCAGAAGAGAGAGATTTGGGGTCGGGGATGGAGGGAGGGAGGCAGAAGAGAGAGATTTGGTGGGCGAGGAAGAGAGTGGGGTGACGCACGGGAGGAGAAGAGAGTGGGGGGTACAGGAGGGGGAGAGTCGGGGGTGAGGGAGAGAAGAGAGAGGTGGGTGACGGAGAGGGAGAAGAGAGAGGTGCGTGAGGGGATGGAGAGGACAGAGAGAGGTGGGTGGGCGTGGAGAAGAGTAGAGTGTGGGTGAGAAAGAGGAGGTGGGGGTGACAGAGCGATAAGAGACGAATGGTGGGGGTTGGAGCGAAGAGAGTGGGGGGGCAGAAGAGAAGGTGGGAGGGAATGGAGAAGAGAGAGGTTGGGAGGGATGGAAAGAAGAGAGTGGGACGCGTGGATAGAGAGAGTTGAGGGATGAGAAGGGGCGTGAGGAGAGAGAGAGGTGGGGATGAGAGAGAGTGGTGACAGGAGAAGAGGAGGGTGCGGGGAGAGAGAGTGGAGGGATGAGAAAGAAGGGGGGGTGACAGAGAGAGGGAGGGAAATACAAGGAAAGACAGGTGGGGGGTGACAGAGGAGAAGAGAGAGTGGGAGGATGGACGAGGGAGATTCCTCGGGGGGAGAAGAGAGAGGTGGCGGGTGGACAGAGGGAGAAGAGAGAGGTGGGGGTGACGAGAGAAAGAGAGAGGTGGAGGTACGGGATGGAGAAGAGAGATGGGGGGCGAGAAGAGAGAGAGTGGGGACAGAGGAGAGAGGAGGTGGGGGAGGATGGGAGAAGAGAGTGTGGGGAGAAGAAGAGGGTGGGGGTGCAGAGGATGAAGAAGAGGTGGGTGATACAGAGGGAGAAAGAGAGAGGTGGGGGTGACGGAGGAGAAGAGAAGTGGGGGCGGAGAAAAGAGACTGGTGACGAGTGAGAGATAGTGGGGTGACGGAGGGAGAAGAGAGAGGTGGGGAGGGGATGGAGAAGAGAGATGTGTGGGGAGAAGAGAGAGCACAGGTACTATGGGCATGGCTGGAAGGGAGATGAGTCTCAATCAATCTTGTTCCTGGATCTAATTGGTTAGTCTGTCTTCCTACTTCAACTTACCTTGCTCTGTGTTCTACTGGTGACAGCTTGGGCATAGAGTCACTATTTAACTGCATGTAGGCCATAGGTACATTACTCTCCCCTCTTATATATTAACCATAGGCCTTACCATTCACACTTGAGACAACATCTCATTGCGTATTAGGAGCTCATTTACTGCAAGTCTACTGCTGTAAATAATGAACTTTGAAAACAATGTAAATGAAGAGGGTGAATGGCAGTTGGAATCAGGTGGAAAAGGAGACAGACAAGTTAAACAAGGGAGAAAGAGCTAAAGTAACGGACAGAAAAAAATAAGAAAGAGAGAAAAGCCCTAACACACACACACACACACACTCATCGACAGGGTGGATTGGGACTTACCCAACTGGTCTTCAGAACACAGAGTGCTGTGGAGGGGCGCCCCCCCTCCCTGCTATAACAGTGGTTATTGAGTCTCAGTGACTTTCACACACATTATGTAGAATAAACAATTTACAGAGGACTCACACAGGTTCACTGGCCTCTACGGCTTGGGGATAACATGATCAAATGTTGGAAATCGAAATCAGCATGGTTCTGTCTCCATATGGTAAATAGGACCAAGACCAATGTCATGTTGACATGTATCTAATGGAAACGGTTGGCTGTGTATTGTTTAGAGGTTCTCCTAAGGTCAGTCACCAACGTATGCCAGAGTTCCTGTGCAGTTGCCCCTATGCGAGTCTTCGAGAGGGGGGCGTCCAGTATATGTACAAAATAAAGGAAAGCTCATACTTACATCCTATCCTCGACAACTTTTTCCAAAGCTCTGAGATTCATCTTGCTTTAGTCACCATATGATGTCTATCATAATGGTTGGGTTTAATGAATAGATTAGCTTTAAGGTAACTTTACATTGTCGCCATGCATTTTGTTTGTGTGTGATGAATGACTTATGGATCTAACCATCTATACTGTCACACCTAAATACCCTAATATACACAAATAAGTGTCCCGCCATCACACGAGTCAAATTAGGTTTGAAAACGGTGACAATACTAGAAATCGGACAACTATTCGTGTTGGAACAGACTGTAGATAACATTGAAATGACATGGTAAAAATCCAGATATTTCTAAATTTCTGACATTGCCAATTAAATCAGATTTTAGAGCAATGTACGCAATATTTTGGTATAAAAACGTTACTATTCTCCCATCCTATATTTAGAGAACAATCATGAAAGGGTCTTTGTGCAAGTGTCCACTAGCAGTAAGTGTGAAAACTAAAAGGAGTGTACTACTAGCATGTGCAGCTTCTTTTCCGAAACCTGCAATGTGAGTGAGAGAGATGAATACGGTACTGTACCTTGTGGGTGTCACGGAATTTACTGATCTCTCTGGAAATCAGGTCTCTCTTGTCATCCTCCAACCCGTCAATTGCGTTGATATCCTCCTAAGGGACAATGGGATGCAGGCAGATGGGACATTGTTCAGGGTCATGCTGTCAACCATTTCTTACACGGAACCCAAACCGGCTGCGCGCGTGCTCCATCGTGCATAAATGTATTTTGTCCCCCCACACCAAACGCGATCACGACACGCAGGTTAAAATATCAAAACAACCAATTACATTAATTTGGGGACAGGTCGAAAAGCATTAAACATTTATGGCAATTTAGCTAGCTAGCTTGCACTTGCTGGCTAATTTGTCCTATTTAGCTAGCTTGCTGTTGCTAACTAATTTGTCCTGGGATATAAACATTAAGTTGTTATTTTACCTGAAATGCACAAGGTCTTCTACTGCCAATCACAATATAAAGTCAAGAGAAAAAAAGGCCTAGAAGGAGGAGAGATGACTAGAAACGATTCGGTTGACAGTTTTAATCCACAGATAAAACTGTCAACCGAATCGTTTCTAGTCATCTCTCCTCCTTCTAGGCCTTTTCTTCTCTTGACTTTATATTGCGATTGTCAACTTTCAAAAATTAGGTGCATTACCGCCAATGACACCCACGTGGGTATAACCAATGAGGAGATGGGAGAGGCAGGACTTGCAGCGCGAGCTGCATCACAAATAGAACTGACTTCTATTTTAGCGCCTGGCAACGCAGATGCTTGTTGGCGCGCGCGAGCAGTGTGGGTGCAATATATTACTAATTTCGATTTCTAGATTTATTTAGCATTTTGCGCACGCGACGCGAGCGGTGTAGTCAGCCTGTTAGCGTAGTGTTGCCATTTACACAGATCACACAACCTGAAGAAACACCTAGAGCTGTGGGCCAGTTTCCCAGACACAGATTAAGCTTATTCTTGGTCTAAAAAGCATGCATGAGAATCTATATTGAAATAGCTTTTAAGTCCAGGACTAGACTTAAGCCCTGTCCAGAGCTTTGTGTATCATTAAATGTATAATGTGCCCAAATAAAATATCACAACCCCCCCCCCCCCCAGAGTGATAACAGAGAAAGGATCTCCCCCAGAGTGATAACAGAGAAAGGATCTCCCCCAGAGTGATAACAGAGAAAGGATCTCCCCAGAGTGATAACAGCAGAAAGGATCTCCCCCAGATTGATCCCCACAGAGTGTAAACAGAGAAAGCGATCCCCCAGACTGATAACAGAGAAAGGATCTCCCCAGAGTGATAACAGAGAAAGATCTCCCAGATACAGAGAAAGCGATTCCCCCAGAGTGATAAACAGAGAAAGGATCCTTCCCCCAGATGACTAACAGAGAAAGGATCTCCCCAGAGTGATTAACAGAGAAAGATCTCCCCAGAGTCTGATAACAGAGAAAGGATCCCCCCAGAGTGATAAGAGAAAGGATCCCCCCAGAGTGATAAACTCAGCAACTGGATGCAGTTTTATCACAGTGCCATTCGTTTTTTACTAAAGCACCTTATACGACCCCACCACTGCGACCTGTATGCCCTAGTCGGCTGGCCCTCGCTACATGTTCGTCTCAGACCCACTCGCTCCAGGTGCATCTACAAGGCTACTGCCAGTAAAGTCCGCCTTATCTCAGTTCACTGGTCACATGTACGCAAAATCCCCCCCAACCCGCCCAGCACGCGCTCCAGCAGTGTGTATCTCACATCATCGCCTAAAGCTAAAATCCTCATTTGACCGCCTTTCCTTCCAGTTTCTCTGCACGCGACTGAACGAAATTGCAAAAATGCCTCGAAGTTTGCAGGACTTTTATCTCCCTCAACAACTTAACAAATCTGCTATCGAGCAGCAAACCGACTCGCTGCCAGTACATCAGTCCATCTCGAAACTACCCACCCATTTTACCTACCTCACCCACAACCCATACTGCCTTTTATTATTTTAACTTTTTTTTTCTGCCCTTTCTTTGCGCACCAAAGGTAAAATCTTTCTTTTGGCCACAATTTTTATTCAATCTTGATTATCTTATCACTCAGTGTTAATCTGACCTTCAAATTGTAATTATCGATTTATGCCACCTCATGCTCTTTGCACACACTGATATAGATTTCTTTCTTTCTACCATGTTATTGACTTGTTTATTGTTTACTCCATGTGTAACTCTGTGTTGTCTGTTCACACTGCTATGCTTTATCTTGGCCAGGTCGCAGTTGCAAATGAGAACTTGTTCTCAACTAGCCTACCTGGTTAAATAAAGGTGAAATAAAAAATTAAATAAAAAATAACAGAGAAAGGATCTCCCCAGAGTGATAACAGAGAAAGGATCTCCACGTACCTCCTCTTTTTTCTCTTTCCTTTTCCTGCGTTGCTGAGATTCATCATCATTCAAGGGAGCTTTGAGATCGCTGGCGTACTCTCGGATCAGACCGTCGATGGTGCCCTTGACGATCTGGTCCCGCATCTGGGTGTCCTTGTCGATCACCTCCTCCTCTTCCTCCTCTTTTCCATCCTCTGCTTCCGCCTTCTATCACAAACACAGAGAGAGATGGAGGAGAAGGGAGAAAGAAAGAGAATGCAAAGAGAGAGAAAGAGGGAGAGAGAGGTGGCAGGCAGGTTAGTATTATAATAAGTATTATAAGTCAACTCAGCCTAACTAGTTGAAATTGAATTATAAGGGGCTGTTTTGTTCCAGGCCTTTCGGCACAGAGTTCCCATTCGTTTAGGCAGCCCTGCTTCCTAGTGCTTGGTCCATCTTAGCCTCCACTACATTACACTGTCATTCAGATTGCAAGCCACATTCCCCTCTCCCCTCTGCATGTGTTAATTCGTTGTTGATAACATAGAAATAGAATGAATGGGGAAGCCCGTTCTATCCATTCTATTTTGATGGTCGATATATTTGATCTGTCGATTCTGTTTCCTGTGGCAGCACCATTCCACCAAATCTAATTCCAGTTCTATGTAAATGTACTTGGCGTGTAAAGGTGATTCTGATTCCAGCGTGTCCCCACCCCGTTGCCGTTGGTGCTACTCTTCTTCTTGCCCTTCCACTCGTCCAGCTGGGCCTTGGTCTTGGCGTCCACCTTCACCAGCAGCTTCTTCTCCCCGATCTGCAGCTCGTGGAGCAGTCGCAGGGCCCGCAGCGTCGACTCTGGTTCCTTGTACTCACAGAATCCAAAAGCTGGAGAGAATAGAGGAGACAGGAGGGATGGCACAGTGTTTATCACACACCAGCGCAGATTCACCACCAGGAATCAGTGGCGGCAGTGTAGTAGGCAAGGCCTACCCTGTAAAAATGAAAAAATAACTAATGAAAAACAAATATAAATTGTCAATAATTTGGTCATCTTTTCTGCATGATAAAATTGATTTCTGAACTAGTACTTACTTCCCAAATTGGCAGCCTTGCTGTGTGCCTTTCCCCCACCCTTGAAACTCAATGCAAGGCATTGACAGGACTTGTGCATGCATGTTTCTACCATACACACTGAAAGGCAGGCCGAGAGCTTTGCTGCTTTTCATGTGTCAGTATGTCCCATTCATTTTCATTGCACTCAAATAATAAATGTGCATTGGTGTGAAAAAAGTAATGGGATAGGCAGGGCTCGCTCCTGTGGACGTCACATGTCAACTGCCGCCTTTTGGCGGTTACGTTTGTTTTACTGCTAGCTAAAATAAGCTGATCAGGACAGCTAACGTATTGCAACTGAAACAGTTATCAAAGTTGGATTTTCTAGCGAAACGGGGTGACAAGGGATGGAAGACGAACACCTGAGCTGAGGGACCTACATCAAAAGGAAGGGACAGAAAATAACACGAGTGGTTTTAACAGAAAGACTGGCTCTGTGGCTGCACTGCTAGGCGACAGGGGGTGTTATGAAACAAAAGACTGGCTCTGTGGCTGCACTGCTAGGCGACGGGGGTGTTATCCACAGAAAGCTGGCTTTTGTGGCTGCACTGCTAGGCGAGCAGGGGTTGTTATCAACAGAAGACGGCTCTGTGGCTGCATGCGTAGGCGACAGGGGGTGGGTATCACAGAAAGACCTGGCTCTGTGGCTGCACTGCTAGGTGACAGGGGGTTGGTTATAACCAGAAAGACTGGCTCTGTGGCCGCATGTTAGCGCAGGGGGTGGTATCAACAGAAAGACTGGCTCTGTGGCTGCACTGCTAGGCGACAGGGGGTGGTATCAACAGAAGACTGGCTCTGTGGCTGGACTGCTAGGTGGACAGGGGGTGGTATACAACAGGAAATAGAACTGGCTCTTGTGGACTGCACTGCTAGGCAACAGGGGGGGTATTCACAGAAAGACTGGCTCTGTGGGCTGCAACTGCTAGGTGACAGGGGGTGGTATCAACAGAAGAACTGGCTCTGTGGCTGCACTGCGTAGGTGCGGGGGTGGTATCAACAGAAAGACAGGCTCTGTGGTGCCTGATAAGGCGACAGGGGGTGTTAACAGAACAGACGGTCTGTGGCTGGCACTGCTAGGCGAAACAGAGGGGTGGATTAACAGAAGAGACTGTGCTCTGTGGCTGCATGCTAGGCGACAGGCGGTGTTATCAAAGAAAGACCGGCTCTGTGGCTGCACTGCTCAGGGCAAAGGGGGGTGGTATCACAGAAAGACTGGCTCTGGCTGTGGCTGACATGCTAGTTGACGGGGGTGGCTATAACAGAAGACTGGCTCTCTGTGGCTGCATGCACTGAGGCAACAGGGGGTGGTATCAAACAGAAATGACTGGCTCTGTGGCTTCAACTGCTCAAGGTGACGGGGTGGTATCAACAGAAAGACTGGCTCTGTGCTGCCTGCTAGCGACAGGGGGTGGTATCAACAGAAAGACCGAGGCTCTGTGCTGCACTGCTAGGCGACATGGGGGCTAGTTAATCCAAAGCGAGGAGACGAACAAAAACCGGCTCTGTGGCTGGCATGGCTAGGTCGAGGGGCGACAGGGGGTGGTATACTAACAGAAAGAACCCCTTGGCCCTTCTGTGGCTGGCCACTGCTAGG
>NC_036854.1:1766890-1779689 GCF_002910315.2 Salvelinus sp. IW2-2015
CTCTTAGAGACATTAGGCAGCTCACGGATAGATCTGACATTGATTGAACATGAATATGACAATGCAAAGTTAAAGAGACCCAGATTTTGAAAGACCTAGCTAATTAATGCTACAGCATCTACCTAGGTAAACAGGAGTTGCATTTCGTGACAACGACAAGTGTCAGCTCATCAAACAGGCCCAGGGGACAACGACAAGAGTGTCAGCTCATCAAACAGCCCAGGGGACAACGACAAGTGTCAGCTCATCAAACGCCCAGGGGGGACAACTACAAGAGTGTCAGCTCATCAAACAGGCCCAGGGGACAACTACAAGAGTGTCAGCTCATCAAACAGGCCAGAGGCGGACAACGACAAGAGTGTCAGCTCATCAAACAGCCCAGGGGACAACGACAAGAAGTGTCAGCTCATCAAACAGCCCACTGGGAACAACGACAAGAGTGTCAGCTCATCAAACAGCCCAGGGGACAACGACAAGAGTGTCAGCTCATCAAACAGGCCCAGGGACAACGACAAGAAGTGTCAGCTCATCAAACAGCCCAGGGACAACTACAAGAGTGCCAGCTCATCAAACAGGCCCAGGACACTACACAAGAGTGTCAGCTCATCAAACAGGCCCAGGGGACAACTACAAGAGTGTCAGCTCATCAAACAGGCCCAGGGGACAACTACAAGAGTGCCAGCTCATCAAACAGGCCCAGGGGACAACTATGTGGAACTATTACAGGCCTTTGCTGAACAACATTTAACAGGTAGCAACCCATTTAAAGACTGCCATCATGTTTGCTTTTTGCTCATGACCTATGATGGAATTTTCAATAAAACTGACGCGCTGTTCCGGGTTCTGCAGAACAAAGTGATGGATATGTGTGTCTGCGGTACCCATAGAAACGACACAAAGAAAGAACTGGAACAGCAGTGACAAGATGTTGATAGTTTCTATGAGCGATTTGAGCATAAATGCAATGAAGTGGGCCTGGCAGAAACTCGTAGTAAACACCCGATCAGAGTAGAGGGCGAATCTACTACAACATACTGGACAATATCAATGTTCAGATGAGAGCCAGGTTAGACCACTTTGGTGATCTTCATTTCCTTTGCTTAGTGGACTACACTAAATAAAATGCTCATCAAAATACTGCAAGTACTTTGACTTCTTTAGACTTGAGGCTGATCTTGTCAGATTGTACATCCCTTGCCATCATCTCCTTTTATAACTGACGGCCAACAGTGAGGAGATAGACGGACGGGCTGTTTACAAGTGCAAGTGTTTATTTAGAGTAGCACCATCTACTAGGATTACATGTCTGTTGTGTTAGCACTACTGATCTGACATGTGTACTGACTACTGGGCATGCTGGGTCGCTGTCTGCGGTTCTGAAAGTTGCCTGTTCGTGCAGGGCAGCCAGTTGCGTGGGGCACAAGCTATTAGGGCCTGTGAATGTTTCTAATGGTTGGCCACCTACCTGCTGCTGTTTGGTTGTTTGATGGTTATCTTTGTGATCGTGTCATACCGATAAACACCGTAGCAAAAATACGCTTGATGAATGTGTGTGTGTGTGCGCGCGCGTGAGACGAGGACCGGGGGAAATTAAGGAATAGCTTGGTCAGAGTCGTGTTCATTAAAATAAAAAATTCAAATCAGTATTTTTAATCGGGCAAGTCCACATAGTCACACCCTGTTTCAGTCTGTTTCCTTATAATTAGTGTCTAATGAACTGGACCATGCTAAATAGTTTTACTAAATAGTTGTTGCTCCAGATTGAGAAAGCATGCCGGGGGGGGTGAGGGTGACATTGGACTTACATGGTGGTAGAATATTTCACAAATGTTGTACCTGTTCTGTTTTTACCTTGAAGTTTTCCAGAGGCTCCTTGGACTCGCTTCCAGCTTAGGACCAGGCCACATTTCTGAAGAGGGAAACATTTCTTTATGACATGGACCCACTAAAGAAGATGGTTTACATTTCTATCATAGAGGATCAGGTGCAGTGGTGTAAAGTACTTAAGTAAACATACCCCAAAAAACTACTTAAGTAGTACTTTAAAGTATCTGTACTATGAATATTTTCCCCTACTTTTGTTTTCTTTAGGAATGTAGTAAAGTAATGTACTTTATACTCCATACATTTTCCATGACACCCGAAAGTACTCGTTACATTTTGACAGGAAAATGGTCCAATTCACACACTTATCAAGAGAACATCCCTGGTCATCCCTACTGCCTCTGATCTGGCAGACTCATTAAACACAAAGGCTTGGTTTGTAAATTATGTCTGAGTGTTGGAGTGTGCCCCTGGCTATCTGTCAACAAAAAATACAAGAAAATTGTGCCGTCTGGTTTGCTTAAAATAAGAAATTAGAAACTGATTTATACTTTTGATACTTAAGTACATTTGAGAAATTCCATTTACTTTTAATACTTAAGTATAAATAAAACGAAATACTTAAGACTTTTACTCAAGTAGGATTTTACTGGGTGACTTTTACTTTATTCATTTTCTATTAAGAGATCTTTACTTTTACTCAAGTTTGACAATTTAGTACTATTTCCACCACTGATCAGGTGAAAACCAGAAAAAAATTGAAATAAAATATTTGGCCAAAAGATAAACATCTTTTACAAATCAGTTGAACCCCAAAGGCTAACTGAACCTTCATACACATACTGAAACCCTCTCAAAACAACTATCCTGATTTGAATTGTCTATTTGAGAGCAGTATTGTACCAATATGATGTGTGACTAAAGACATTGACCGTATCCGAATACCCATAACAGCGTCATAAATAGTAGGCTGTAGAATATTAAAAAATAAATAAATTAAATAACGTTTTATAGTATGTGTCATTTCGAAAATTTAGTATGCTTTAAATGCGCAGATGTCATACTAATTTCGACTTTTCATATAGTATGAATGAACTGTAAACTTTTGGGGAATTTCTCACACACAATGCATTCAAACTGAATAAAAGGACGGCTGAGATTTGATATTTCTTTGAAAGTAAATATATATATATATATATATAAAATAAATAACTAATTGAAGATGGCAAAGAAGATGCAAAAAGAGTTTCCCGCAGTTCTGTCCTTAATAGGAACACAACTATTTCATCGTACATCTTTGAAAACAGATTGTTATTTTCAGCCTGCAGTGCCTGTACTTTAGCTAAATAGCTAACATTAGCTATGCGCTTTAGCAGGACTTGAAGTTAACTGGATACCCGAAAATCTTGCGGTTGTTGAATGACAACTTCATATTTAACCTAGCTAGCCAGTTAGACTATCCTTTCCGGTTTAAAAACTGAGTGTACAAAACATTATTAAGGACCCCTGTTCGTTCCATGAGAGGCTGTCCAGGTGAATCGAGGTGAAAGCTATGATCCCTTATTGACGGCACTTGTTAAATCCACTTCAGTCAGCGTAGATGAAGGGAAGGAGAGAGGTTAAAGAAAGATTTTTAAGTCTTGACACATGGATTGTGTATGTGTGCCATTCAGAGGGTGAATGGGCAAGACAAAAGATTGAAGTGCCTTTGAACGGTGTATGGTAGTAGGTGCCAGGCGCACTGATTTGTGTCAAGAACTGCAATGCTGCTGGGTTTTTCATGCTCAACAGTTTCCCGAGTGTATCAAGAATGGTCCACCACCGAAAGGACATCCAGCCAACTTGACACAACTGTGGGAAGCATTGGAGTGAACGTGGGCCGGCATCCCTGTGGAACGCTTGACACCTCGTAGAGTCCATGCCCTGACAATTTGAGGCTTCTAAATGCACTTGTTACAGATTCTATTTTTGGAAACAGAAAACTGTATGGAAATCAAATGTTTCATCGATGAGAAAATGTGCAGAACGTTGAACAAAATCCATCTCGGTCCATCTTTTCCCACTGGGCTTCCTCATCACCATATTTGGTAGTGAGTGGAAACACCAACCGGATGCTTCACATTTATACATCTGGTGAAATATCTGGCTCATTTTTCTAGCTGTGGTAGTATGCCAAGGCCGTGGCATACTTCTTAATAAACATTGTCATAAATAGTATGCGACGAGGAGTACATAGTATGCAGTTTTAGTATGTAGTGCGCTAGTTTGGTTATTGGGACATGGTCACCGTCTATAGCCTAAATAAAAGGTTGCTGTCTCTTTCCAATATGACTACATGCAAGTTCCACTTCCTCACCGCCAGCAACTTTCGAATCAGCATGTCCGAGGCCTTGTCCGAGATGTTTCCTACAAACACTGTGGTGGTGGGGCCGCTGTTCTCGTCCAGGGGAGCGTCCTTCCTGGGGGCCGCGGGCTTACTGACCACGGGCATGGAGGTGGGTACCAGGACTGTGGGGTTCTGGGTCATGATGCCCATGTGGACTGGTATCATTGGGGTACCTAGAAAAGTGATAACCGGGATTAATGTATACAAAATATATTTGGATTAAAGGAAAATTCAAATCAAAAACGATCTGTAGGTATTTGTTGCTTTAGTCCACTGTTGATACACTCCTGAAATGTTTTGCATGTCAGCAATCAAGTTTCCAAGATATATGACTTTCAAAATACAGGAAGTGTCACAGTATTGGTGCATTCGTAATCAAGTGGGAAGTGGGAATTTACCACCATAGAGTTAGATAGAGAACTATAGGATGGATAAAACCTGTTTTGGCATGGACATTACCAAAGGGCTTCATCATTTTAAGGTAGTCACCTGGGTGGGACTTCCTATGGGTGAAGGAAGGATCACATGATTCTATCCGGGTCATCAGCCAATGAATTACAGTGCCTCCAGAAAGTATTCACAGCTTCACCTTTTACACATTTTGTTGTGTTACAAAGTTGGATTGAAATGGATTTCACATGTTTTTTTTGTCCATGATCTACACACAAAACTCTAATGTCAAAGTGGAAGAAAAATTCTAACATTTGTAAACAATTCATGAAAAATGCAATTCTAAAATACAATCCCCCTGAGTCAATACATGTTACAATCACCTTTTGGCTGCGATTACAGCTGTGAGTCTTTCTGGGTAAGTCTCTAAGAGCTTTCCACACCTGGATTGTGCAACATTTGCCAATCATTATTTTCAAAATTCTTCAAGCTCTGTCAAATTGGATGTTGATCATTGGTAGACAACCATTTCCAGGCCTTGCCATAGATTTTCAAGCAGATTAAAGTCGAAACTGTAACTCGGCCACTCAGGATCATTCACTGTTTTCTTGGTAAGCAACTCCAGTGTAGATTTGGCCTTGTGTTTTAGGTTATTGTCCTGCTGAACGGTGAATTCATCTCCCAGTGTCTGTTGGAAATCAGACTGAACCAGGTTTCCTCTAAGATTCTGCCTATACTTAACTCCATTCTGTTTATTTTTATCCTGAAAAATCCCCATTCCGTAACAATTACAAGCATACCCATAACATGATGCAGCCATGACTATGCTTGAAAAAATGGAAAGTGGTACTCGGTAATGTGATGTATTGGATTTGCCTCAAACATAATACTTTGTATTCAGGACAAAAAGTGAACGGCCTTGCCACATTTTTTGCAGTATTACTTAAGTGCCTTGTGGCAAACAGGATGCATGTTTTGGAATATATTTTCCTCTGTACAGCCTTCCTTCTTTTCACTCTGTCAATTAGGTTAGTATTGTGGAGTAACTACAATGTTGTTGATCCATCCTCAGTGTTATCCTATCCCAGCCATTAACCTCCGTTTTAAAGTCACCATTGGCCTCATGGTGAAATCCTTGAGCGGTTTCCTTCCGCTACGGCAACTGAGTTAGGAAGGACGCCTGTATCTTTGTAGTGACTGGGTGTATTGATACACCATCTAAATTGTAATTAATAACTTCACCATGCTCAAAGGGATATTCAATATCTGCTTTTTTAGGTGCCCTTCTTTGCGAGGCATTAGAAAACCTCCCTGGTCTTTGTGGTTGAATCGGTGTTTGAAATGCACTGCTCAACTGAGGGACCTTACAGACAATTGTATGTGTTGGGTACAGAGATGAGGTAGTCATTCAAAAATCATGTTAAACACTATTATTGCACACAGAGTGAGTCCATGCAACTTATTATGTGACTTATTAAGCACATTTTTAGTCCTGAACTTGTTAAGGCTTGCCATAACAAAGGGGTTGAATACTTATTGCCTTAAGACATTTCAGCTTTTCATTTAATGAATTAGTAAACATTTCTCAATACATAATTCCACTTTGACATTATGGCCATTGTGTGCAGGCCAGCGACAAATCTCAATTTAATCCATTTTAAATTCAGGCTGTAAAACATCAAAAAGTGGAAAAAGGGGTGTGAAAACTTTCTGAAGGCACTGTATACTTGTGAGCAAACATTCCATAACTGTAGGTGGCAGTAAATTGCCATTCTTGGCTTTATACCTGTTCAAACAACACACTCTAGATGGCAGTAGGCAACCTTTCAGTTTGTTTGCCAACTCAGAAGTAGTAGAAGAAGAAAATGTACTACTTCAAAATGGAGATAGCTTCGCTGGCGCTGGCCGTGCACTCAGACACCATACTGGGACATAGAGAATGATAGAGATATCATCGGTATATATGTTTATCACATACGACTGGGAAAAATCCATTTGAACAGCTCTCAAACTGGTAATTACTAGTGGGAAACTCATCCATTATATTGTTTCTCTATCAATACAAAGTTTGCAGAGTATTATATATCCTTAACAAATCAAAGGCATGTTCACAATTGACTAACTAGCTGTATAATTTACATAGACAGAGGTCCTATCCTATGGACCTGTCTATGACGACTCACCTGAAGGAAAACCAGAGAACTGTGGAGGGGGGATTCCCGGTGGCAACAGGGGTCGGTTGAGATGAGGGAACGACATCTTGTGGAAATCACCCACATAAAACATTGGACCAAAGTAAACAGACAGAACAGTCATAAGAGAGTAGTGGACACAACAGTAAACAACTCTCCAGTCCAAACAGGATGACTGGTATAGCGAGTGATTTCAGGCCTAAAAAAAAGCCTAATGAAGTTACTGATACCTCTCACCAAGTCACCTAATGTCTTCCTAACGCCACAAGATACCGTCATGAATTAACATGGACTGTCAACGGAGACACTTTTCCCCCCCTAAGGCATTGAACTGTCAACGCGTTCACGTCACGCACAAGTCATGTAGACATAGTGTTTATGTATACGTCACACGTCAGTTTATTATGAAATATCTCACCACGAACACCTTCGAGTCAGTTTATTATGAAATATCTCACCATGAACACCTTCGAGTCAGTTTATTATGAAATATCTCACCATGAACACCTTCGAGTCAGTTTATTATGAAATATCTCACCATGAACACCTACGAGTCAGTTTATTATGAAATATCTCACCATGAACACCTACATGTATACGATGCTTTTATAAATATGATTAAATTGGAAGAGTAATCTAATCAATTGAATTTGTCAATTTAGCTAAAATAGGCTTATCACCTCTTTAAAAATATAGATTAGGCTGGACGGTTTGCAGCCTGCCACCATTACTGTGTAGATACTGTATAGGAAGGACTCTTTCTGAAATCAACATGGACACGAGGGCTTTATCGGAGCCCTATTCAGGTTCACCCGTTTCACAGATGCAATCACTGTCACCATGCACTCCTTAGGCTATATGCTATCAATTTCTGTGGAGGGTTTGATGTGTTATGGTTAAAAACATGGCTTGAATTGAGGGGGTATGTGAGAATTTAACAATTGTTATAGAGAAGGGCAAAAAACACATAGGCTACCCCTTGTTCACTTATACACTGAGTATACAAAACATTAAGACCCTCTGCCCATGACAGACTGACCAGGTGAAACCAGGTGAAAGTTATGATCCCTTATTGATGTCACTTGTTAGATCCACTTCAAATCAGTGTAGATGACGGGGAGGCGATGGCTTAAAAATCTCTCTTTCATCTTTGAGGCATGGATTGTGTGTGTGCCATTCAGAGGGTGAATGGGCAAGACTAAATATTTAAGTGCCTTTGAACAGGGTATGGTAGTAGGTACACCACTTTGTGTCAAGAACAGCAACGCTGCTGGGTTTTTCACTCTCAACAGTTTCCTGTGTGTATCAAGAATGGTCCACCACCGAAAGGACATCCAGCCAAATTGGCACAACTGTGGGAAGCATTGGAGTCACCATGGGCCAGCATCCTTGTGGAATGCTTTCCACACCTTGTGGAGTCCATGCCATGACAAAATGAGGCTGTTCTGAGGGCAAAAGGGGGGGTGCAACTCAATATTAGGAAGGTGTATATAAAGCCATCTAGGCTATAACAATGATTAACTCTGCAAGGCTTTCTGCAGTCACTAACCAATTGAATGTCTTGCTCAACATGAGTTCACGCCCCGGTAGACCTATAAAGCAAGTGTCATTAATCCCTGTAAAATATGGTTGTTTTAAATGCTCCGGAATTGAGAAGATTTGTGGTCGCCTATGCCTATAACAAAATACCAAAAAGATAGAAGCAGTATGGGTCTATCCATAGACAAAACATCTTAACAGATTAACACATTTTTTACTTTCAGGAGGGGGGAAACGCATTGAATCTGGCTATTCATTTCAGTGCAGTTGCATTCTTACGCATAACCTATAGGCTAAACGGAACCAACAATATACCAGCCTATTGTGATCACGTAATGCCAAATCCTGAACATTTTGGCTTTATTGATCCTTGATTAAGCCTACAGATTTGATACACATGAAGGCCTATATTGATCCTTGATTAAGCCTACAGATTTGATACACATGAAGGCCTAGATTGATCCTTGATTAAGCCTACATATTTGATACCCGTTACACAATATATTGAGATAAACTACAACTCCCTACTACTGATATAACAGGCCAATACTCAGTTATCGCAGAAAACGTGGTAATCAACTACAATGACCATAATCCATTGCGCACCTACTTGTCCGGTCTGTTTCTTTTACGTCTGCTATGTTAGGTTAGTGTGAGGCAGACACAGAGAAGTTGCTTGTCAAGACATCACTACCTGAAAATACATGATCTAAGTGACTGATAGTTTCGACTGCTGAATGCAAACTATGCAAACTATGCCTTGTTGACTATGAATAACTACTAATGATTGTGTCAGACAGAAGCTCTATAGAGATGAGATGGCTTGGAATTAAATAAAGTCATCAAATAAAACGAATGTAATATGCATAACTGAAATATGTTATTAAATTAACGTTAATGTTAATAAATTATAGTTAAGTGAACCAGTAATGGACCGTCATGGGACTTAAATTGTTTTATTATGTGTTGCTACAGCATTCAACCGACATAATGTAATGCATTTAATGTTTAATGATTTTTTTAAACCAGTGAATATTGTTTTATAATCGAACCGAACTCAAATATCACTAATCGCTAAGCACTATTGGCTGTGTAATGTGTCAGCTGACAACTATTCATATCTAAAATTCCAACCGTGTCGTGTGTGGTTGAAAAGCCAGGCCTGGTGCTAGCTATCTGGCTAATTACATATGAAAGACAAATCACCTTCACGTTGGCATTGGTTATATTGTCGTTAGGGTCAGCTATAGCCAACCAACCCTAATTATTATCGCTAGCTAGGCAAGTAATATTAGAGGTTTTGCCCTCCACAACAGAACAAGCCTGACAAGGTTAGCTGCGGCTGTTGTAGTTAGCGGATACGCTGGCTAACTAACGTTACCGGGAAACCATTCGCAATGTTTGAGGTAGCTAGCTAACGTTACCTAAGGTTGATAAAACTCAGACAATATGGTGAAAAAGTAGCTACTGAATCAGATTTTACGTACCCCAAAACGTCGGTTTATCGATTATTACGGGCGACTCTTCACTTCTGTGTAGCTACCTCCGGTAGGATGCATCGAGGTATGGCTAGCTAACTGCGATAGATCAAATCCGCAAAAAGTCAGCTCACGCAGCAGAGGGTCGTCACTAGTTACCACAGCCACAAAGTCATAAACCCCGCCTATTTTTACAATGTATCTTATTCGGGGGATTTTCACCGAGATTGGCGTTCAACGATTTTTTTAGTGTTTTTTTTTTACAATGTATCTTCTTAAAATGTGATTTTAGACCTAACCTTAACCACAGTGCTAACCTTAAATTAAGACAAAAAAGCAAATGCTTGTTTCCAACTTTGTGGCTGTGCTATCTAGTGGAAACAACAACAGAGATGTACATTTTTAGCAAAGGAATATTTGTTTTGTCGATTCGGAAGCCATGTTTTCAACGTCCAGTTCACAGATATTTCACCGGATGAATACATTTGAAGCACCTTCTTGGCGTTTCCACTCACTAGCAAATGTGGTAGCGAGAGGAAGCCCAGTGGTCGGCAGTGGGATGAAATGGAACGAGATACATTTTGGCCGACATTCTGCCAATTTTCTCATCGATGAGAAAACATTTGATCTCAAAACATTTGATCTCAATACAGTTTTCTGTTCTCAAATCTATAACGTGTTATGAACAGAGTGGACTAGGTTTTGTAGACTTTACCCTTTGCCAACGTTTTTTTTAAATCGCGTTGTTTAGGAGTGCAAAGGCGAATTTAGTTATTGCACACGATGCTTAATTTGTTTACGGACAAGTGTTGGAGTAACTACTGGATGAGAAATGGCTTGTGAGTCGTAATGACGGCTGGGGAACCAGGATTGACCCAGTAACTGGAAAATTAATCTGCTCTGGATTTGACTTTGATCTCAAATTCAATGGCAGGCAGATGTAGTTGGGAGGTTTTGGAGGAATCTATAGTGGGGAGTGATCACTATCCTATCATGGGGGAGGAAGAATCAGTAGGAAATGGATTGAGGAGATGGATATTTGGGGAAGTGGAGTGGGGTCAGTTCCAGGAGTTGAGTGAACAGGAGCTGTCTCAGGTAGATCTTAATTCAGATATAGCAACAGTCAATGACGGAATAATAGGAGCAATAGTAGGGGCCTCAAGGCAGGTGATTCCTATGGGTACATAGGGGAGAAAGAGTAACGCAGTCCCCTGGTGGAGTGAAGGGTGTAGAGAAGCAGTGAAGAGTAGGAACAGCGCTTTCAGAATGTTGATAAGGTCCCATAATTACCAGCACCTGATTCAGTATAAACAAGCACAAGCAGTAGTAAGGAGGATCATTAGGACAGCTAAGAGGGAGTATTGGCGCTGGTTCTGTGGAAACATAGGCAGGACCACTCCTGTGGGAGAGGTATGGGGGATGATTAAAAGGATGAGTGGGGACAGAAGAGATTGGAATCTCCCTGTGCTGAAAACGGGGGATTGTTGCAGTGGGAGATGTGGAGAAGGCAGAGATGTCAGCCCAGGTATTTGTGAAGGTGCACAGCTCAAATAATCTGACAGAAGAGGGGCAGCATGGGGGAGAGAGAGGGTCAGAGGAGAACATCCGGGGTTCCTGGATCAGAAAGAGATGGTGGGGGATACATTGAAAGGCCCTTTTACGTTGGCTGAGATGAAGAGTGCATTAGCTAAAGCAACATTTTATTTTATTTAACTAGGCAAGTCAGTTAAGAACAAAGTCTTATTTTCATTGACGGCCTAGGAACAGTGGGTTAACTGCCTTGTTCAGGGGCAGAACGACAGATTTGTACCTTGTCAGCTCTGGGATTCGATCTTGCAACCTTTCGGTCCAACGCTCTAACCACTAGGCTACCTGCCGCCCCATCTCCTGGGAAGGATGAGATGTGTTACATCATGATTGCTCATCTCAGTGACACTGCAATGGGGAAAGTATTGGGCCTTTATAATAAGGTGAGGCGGAAAGGGAAACTGCCTGAAAGTTGGAAGCAGGCGGTAGTTGTGCCAATACAGAAACCTGGGAAAGACCCTACGTCCTTCAAGCTATAGGCCGCGTTGACATCTCACGTAAACTTATGGAAAGGATGATAACGGAAAGGCTGACTTGCTTTCTGGAGAGTAAAGGACTAATGTCACCAGATCAAAGTGGGTTCACGAAAGGCAGGGGTATGATGGATCCTGTACTGTGCCTTGAGTCAGTCATACGGAAAGCACAGGGAAATAACCAGGTTGTGGTAGCAGTTTTCTTTGATGTAGAAAAGGCTTATGATATGATACAGAAGGAAGGCCTACTTATCAAGCTGGATAAAATGAGGGTTGAATGAAGGGTTTTTAACTGGATAAAGGATTTTATTTTCAGGCGATCAATACAAGTGAGGGTGGGGAGCTCTATGTCAGAAAGCTATGAGTTGGATAATGGTATCCCCCAGGGAAGTGTCATTAGTCCTTTGTTGTTCTCTATTATGATTGACAATGTATTCTCTCAGGTGAGACCTGATATTGGGAGGTCATTGTTTGCGGATGATGGAGTGCTGTGGAGAGAGGGAGAAATATTAGCTATACAGCCAGAAGAGTTCAAGAAGTGATTAAGGAAGTTAGAGTAGTGGTCCCTCAGGTGGGGCTTCAAGCTTCCAGTTGAGAAAACACAGACTGTGTTTTTTCCTAGAAGGAAGGTTGGGGAGGAAATATACCTGAAGCTGTTTGAAATGAATCTGGAGAGGGTGGGAGTGGTTTAGGTTCCTGGGGGTCTGGTTTGACACTCAAATGACTTGGGCGGAGCATATTAACAGAGCAGTTGTCAAAGGAAAGACAATATTGGATGTGATGCGTTGCTTGTCAGGAATGGAGAGGGGGTAGATACAATGGCGTTTAAAATTATATACAGTGGGGAGAACAAGTATTTGATACACTGCCGATTTTGCAGGTTTTCCTACTTACAAAGCATGTAGAGGTCTGTAATTTTTATCATAGGTA